>NC_073228.2:134606893-134909924 GCF_029281585.2 Gorilla gorilla gorilla
AAAACTCAATCCCATTTACAATAACCACCAAAAAAAAAAAAATACCTAGAAGGTATTTTAAACAAGAATGTGAAAGATCTTGTTAATGAACCACAGTGGGGTCCACTCGTCTGGTGCAGTAAGGCCAAACATCCACACTGAGGTTTGCAGCACAAGAAAGGAGGGTGTTTATTTGTAAACTGCCAAGCAAGAAGAATCAGGCAGCTCACTTAAAACCTGATCTCCTCAGTAGCTTGTGAGCAAGGGTTTTTAAAGGCAGGGGGAAATTTCAGGAAAGCCAAAGTTACAGGCAAAAGTATAAATTAATACAGGGAGTACATGGAGGTTACACATTAATTTGGCCTACAAAGGAGGGATATCTTGAAGCAGGGGCTCACAGGTCATTCATAGGAAAATTACAGATGTTCTAATTTACAATTGGTTATAGAAAAGAAACTTTGTTTAAAAATTTGGGGTCAATAGAAAATAATGTTAGCTCTGGCTTGTGAGAATGACTTCCTTCAGGCCCTCAGGAAGAACTGTGGAACAAAGAACAACAGTCAGAGTTCAGTCCTCAGTTCCCCTTTATCTGAGGTCTATATGCCAGAAAATTTATTTAGTAGGGGTCTGGATTTCTGGAAAAAAAAAAAAAACTCAGGAACATACATTAAGATGTTACTTTTAGTTTCTATAGGAGACCAAGCATCCCATGACTCTAATTTTTTTGGCTATTGTTTTAATCCGCTATTACTTTCTCACCTATTAAGTTGCTCATTTACATCTCAGGGCTAGCTAGCTTTCTTGAACTTCACTCAAAGAAACAAGATTTTCCTTTCTTTCCATGCTTGGTGGGGCTGCATGCCCCTAAGAGGGGTCTCTGTTCCATCTCAATGTCCACAAAGAGAAGTACAAAACACTAATGAAAGAAATCATAAATAACACAAATAAATGGAAAAACATCCCATGCTCATGGATTGGAAGAATCAATATCATGAAAATGACCATACTACCCAAAGCAATCTATAGATTCAACACAATTCCTATTACAAAACCAATGTCATTTACAAAAAGGTCAATAGGAAAAAAAAGTCAATGTCAATAAAAAAACAAATAATCCCATTTATAAAGTGTACAAAGTACATAAAAAGACATTTTTCAAAAGAAGACACATAAGCGGCCAACAAACATATGAAAAATGCTCAACATCACTAATATCAGAGAAATGTAAATCAAAACCACGATGAAATACCATCTTATACTAGTCAGAATGATTATTATTAAAAAGACAAAAAACAAAAGCTATTGGTGACGATGTGGAGAAAAGGAACACTTAAATGCTGTTGGGAGGAACATAAATTAGTACATCCTCTATGGAAACAGTATGGCAATTTCTCAAATAACTAAAAAGAGAACTGTCATTCAACCCAGCAATCCCAATACTAGGTACCTACCCCAAGGAAAAGAAATCATTATATAAAAAAGTCACCTGCATTCACGTTTATCACAGCACTATTGACAATAGCAAAGTCATGGAATCAACCTAAGTGTCCATATCATCAGACTACTGGATAAAGAAAACATGGTCAATACACACCATAGAATACTACTCTGCCATGAAAAATAATGAAATCATGTCTTTTGTAGCAACATGGATAGAAGTGGAGGCCATTATCTTATGTGAAACAACTTAGAAATAGAAAGTCAAATACTGCAGGTTCTCACTTATAAGTGAAACACATGAACATACAGAGTAGAACAAAAGACATAGGAGACCCCAAAAATGGGAGGGTGTGAAGGGGAGAGGGATGAGAAATTACCTTTTGGGTACAATTTACACTATTCAGATGATGTTTACACTAAAAGCCAAGACCACCACTATGCAATATGTCTGTGCAACAAAAATGCACTTTTACCACCTAAATCTATAAAAAAAAATAAATAATAATATGCTCTGTTTCAGAAACTTCATGTGTACACTCAGGATAATATCAGTAAATATAAATATTTTTTAAATGTCATAAAATATCACTTATCTAAAAGAGTACCTGACATCTATAGATACTTAATAAATGGTAGTTTTCTTCAAGTTGATTTTTTAAACAAAATTTCAATCATAGAAACTCATCTTGAAATGCGTACTTAGTGTTCTTTCCTAGTCAATATTCCATTACCACATTTAAAGGTGAGTCTCACATTAATAAAATCTGACAGTCACACAGCCATATCTGAAACAGATAAATCAGGAACAATTGTTCCTATTACAAACCGACTTTTCATTTCCTGATAGAAAGTTGACATGAGTAAAGGGCACTCTTTCGAGTTAATAAAATTTCATCTTTTACTTAAAATGGCCAACATAAAATATCCCCTTTCTGATATCCAAATTTGTAATGTGTTTGACGATTATTAACTACAGAAACTCCAAGGGACAATAGAAACATTAAAGACTATATGTACTGATTGTTATACTAGTGGTGTTGGTAGTAGTAATAATCAAGTACTAGTAATAATCACTATGGCAATAACAATAATAATTAACATTCAGTAAGCACCTAATAAATGCCAGACACTATGCTAGTTTACATGTTTTATTTCATACTCACAAGCTTCTCAGTTACATGTCCTCTATTTACAAATGAAAAAAAATGAGTTTTAATGAGGCCAAATAATCTGTCCAATTTATACAGACATTAAATAGTGGAGACCTTAATACAGACCTCTCTGAGGCTCAGACCATACACATAATCACTATGCACTCTTTTCCTCTTGCTCCCTCTAGGGGATAATCCAGGTAGGAATTTAGGTAGTCTTGGGACAAAAGAGGCTGCTAGAGTGTGTTATTGTAGGCGTAGGACTTTGGCTTCTAGCATTACCCAGATATCATCTTTGAAACTAAACAGCCATAGAAAGACTTGTAATTACTATAAATTATCAGAAAGGAAAAGGAATCACACACAGTCACAGAGGAATTTCTTATAATATTTCTAATATAAAACTATCCAGATAATGAGTTAATTACGTGAGTACATGCATGTGCTCAGATACACACATAAACATACATCTTCATATGCTTTTACACAGAGGTACACACACGCACACACACACACACACACGTTTTTAACATTCAGTCCTCCAAGGAAAAAGACTTTTCATGCCCATAAACAGAAGCAGAGTTACCATATCTCAGAATCTACTTCAGTTTTTTTTTCTTTCCCTTTATAGTTCTATGCATCTGTCTAGGAATGCCTGCCCCCACCCTGGTATTTGTCATCTATATGAATAATTTTAGTTGCTAAGGGGAAACATCTTATTTCAAGCATTGGTCCAGCTCATCTGATGCTTTCAGATAGTGAAGTGTGTGAGCTCTTCTGCCTTTCTTGGCTAGATGTGGGATCAGCCTGCAGCAGTAGATGGGAGCAGGATAGAAATTACTTCCAAAATGACTGTATCAGACAATTTTCCAAATTATAGATAAATGAGAATAAATCAAGGATTATGTTTAAAGAAAGGAGTTTATGTAAAGGCTAAAAGATAGAAGAATAGAAGAAAAAGCAAGGTGTTGAAAGAAACTGGAAGATAAATTAGCCTACCTGAGTATCTTACCTAGAATCACACTTATCAAATCCCACTTTAATTACAGTATGCTCAATCAAAGACAGCAGAGAAATAGTCAGAAAGGACTGTAGGGATTGTAGGAAAGCTTCCCTTCTTCCCTCTCTGAAGTTTCACTGGAATGAACTGATAATAGACAGATTACCAGGAGAAAAGACATAAATGGAACCGTATAAAATATGAGACTCAAAGAAGGGCCAGATGGTTGAGGCTTAAATGTCCTCCATGTAGGGGAGAGGGAAACTGGGATGGTGGGGCTGTAGAAAATTTTAGAGGGGTAGTAAATTATTTTAGAGGGAATGAATGAGCCTGAAAACAAGACAATGGTTTGTAAATTATTTTCTCTGAATGCTGAATGAGACCAAGGACAAACTATAGTTTGTGTATAGGTTACAGGAAGGTGAGGAACAGGAAATTCACTGTGAACAGAAGTGGTCTTAGTAGGCAGATAAAAGTCTCCCAGGTAATCTCTTGAAGCTGCCATCAGAAGAATAGTTGAAGAAAAGTCAGACTGGGTGTGGTAACAACTTTTAGTCTTTTCTCCATGGTTAAACTTTCTGGGTTTTTTTTTTTTTTAATCTTTTTTTTTTTTTTTTTTTTGAGATGGAGTTTCGCTCTGTTGCCCAGGCTGGAGTGCGGTGGCACAATCTCGGCTCACTGCAACCTCCGCCTCCTGGGTTCAAGCGATTCTCCTGCCTCAGCCTCTCGAGTGGCTGGGATTACAGGCACGTGCTGCCAGGCCCAGCTAATTTTTGTATTTTTAGTAGAGATGGAGTTTCACCATATTGGCCAGGATGGTCTCGATCTCCTGACCTCATGATCCGCCCACCTCGGCCTCCCAAAGTGCTGGGATTACAGTCGTGAGCCACTGTGCCCTGCCAACTTTCTGGATTATTTAATGAGATTCCTAGGGAGGGAGCTTAAGACAATTGCATTTTTTTTTTTTTTAGCAAGAAGTTTCCCCAGTCAGATAAAGAAATTCCAGAGAGACAACCCTGTGCTTGGGGAGGAGAAATAAGAGAACATTAGAAAGACCTTAGTGCTGAGGAAGCTTCTGAGGTCTTCCAATTTTCCTTAATTTGAAAGAAGTCAGCATGCCAAATCACTACACTTTGGGGTATTGTTCTCCAAACCCCACAGGAGCTAAGGACCTTTTCATTAGAGACACATCTAAACTGATGCTTTGAGGGTAAAGACTTCTAAGTTAGTGAAATATTAAGAAAAAGCTCTTTTGGCACTAATTTGTTAGTGCAGAGTAGTAAAGACTTATAATCCAACACATAATATAAAAAGCAATCTGATCACCTGCCTTATGTATATAAAAATGCATTTGTGAACAGAATCTTCTTACCAGTAAATGGGGGAAGGTAAGACTCCAAGAACTGATTGTTTCCCAATTCTAGTTCAATTTGGAAAATCCAGTTCTCTGACCAATCTTGATAACTGCTTATTTGTATTTCACTCAACTTTTCTCAGCGCTGTCTCATATAAATATCTCTGACCTCTGGAAAAACATAAATACCAAGTGGAGAGAACCATTCATGTTTATCTCCAATGCATGCCTAATATCTGACCTATTAGCTTGGTCCTATAACTAAAATTCCAGGAGAGCAAAGTAAGTTCTTCCCTTCAGCAGATTTTCATAAGAATTGTTATAAGAGCCTAGCTACTAATCATGAAGTGCCTATTGTGGCTGGAGAGTTTATAGTTTCCTTCAAATCTTGTCACAACCTGATAAGGTACTATGATTCATTATCATGGCAAGGAAACTGAAACAAAGTTAACTGTCCAAGGTTATATTAGAATGGAAGAACTGATATTTGAAACCAAATGCTCCTCATCTCATTCAAGCCTGTGTTAGTCCATTCTCACACTGCTATAAAGAAATACTTAAGACTGGGTAATTCATAAAGGAAAGAGTTTTAATTGACTCGCAGTTCCACATGGCTGAGGAGGCCTCAGAAAACTTAAAACCATGGAAGAAGGGGAAGCAGGCACCTTCTTCACAAGATGGCAGGAGAGAGAAAAGTGCAAGCAGGGGAAATGCCAGATGCTTATAAAACTGATACAGGAGAGAGAAAGAAATTATCTAGGCAGATAGTGAGGGCAAAAGAGTCCTTGGCAGAACTTCCCTTCTAGCAAAAAGCAGTCCAAGAAATTACTTCTTTTCAAACAAAGAGAAGCCTGGAAGATCGAGCTGCAAACATAGTTGAGGAAGCTGGAAGTTTGCATGGGGGGATGCCAGCAGCCGCACCGATAAAAAGGGCTGCCTGGGGCCAGGCATGTCCATGATGGGGGCTCCACCTTCCCTTTTGTGTTAACACATGCACAGTAAGAAAGAAATAAGCAATATGGAGTAACTCAGGCAGAGGACCTACCTGCATAATAAAAGATTGGGGTGGGGGCTGCCAGAAAGATTCACACCCTATGCAGATGGCACAGCTGATCCTAACCAGTTCTTTACACCCTATGTAGATCAGATACTGCTTCTCCACTAGCTCATCTATAAAACTCTTGTGTTTCACTGTGCATTGGCAACCCATTTTTCCAGGACCCCTCTCTGTAGCAGAGAGCTATTCTCTTTCTTTTGCCTATTAAAATTCTGCTCTAAACCTCACCATTTGTGTGTGTCCACGTCCTTGATCTCTGTGGCCATGAGACCAAGAACCTCTGGTGTCACCCCAGACAATGAAGCTGCTTCAAAATCATGAGATCTTGTCAGAACTCACTCACTATTATGAGAACAGCATGGGGGAAACTGCCCCCATTATTCAATCACCTCCCTCCCTCAACACATGGGGATCATAGGTCCCTCCCTTGACATGTGGGGATTACAATTCGAGATGAAATCTGGGTGGGGACACAGAGCGAAACCATGTCAAAGTTCCTTGGAAACTTGTAATCTTAAATGCGGCAAAAATGTTCCTCTAAGTAATAAACAACACCTAGACCCTCTAGGTTTTCTAAATGAGTGTGTTTTCAGAACAGAAAACCCCAAGCACCTGGGAAAGGAAATCATTCCAAAATAACTTTAAGGGCTTCATGTTTATTTAAATAGCAGGATGCTTCAGTAAAAGAAGCTAAAGCTGCCAAGCAGAGTCAGATTTTCTCCAAAACTTCAAGGTGAAGACAAATAAAGTTCACAGCATCATTACAGATAATGAAAATCATCAACAATTTCCTGCCTCCACTGTCTCTTGTTAATATTTTGTCATGCAGATTGCCCTAATTTGATTTCAGGATTTTTCGTCTTGTTGTTGCCAAGAATTATAAATACAATGAGATATATTATAAAGTGGTATTCTGGGTCTTTTATTGTCATTATAATTCTCATTTAGTTTTGGAAATTAGATTTGACTTTACCCGGTAAGAGCAGAGCTCTTCTCCATATTTTCATGTACTGTGTGCCAGTCAGAAATCCCCTAGCGTGTCACCTCTTATTCATCAGCTTTGCAAAGCTGCCCTGGAGGAAGAGACACGGCAAGCAGAGAAACACCTGTAAAATTCGTTAAAATCTCTTCTGAGAATGGTGTTTCTTTTGGACCGAGCCACATTTACTAGGTGACAAACACACCCTTCTGGGCATTCAATTTATTGGTAAAATTTGCTCAATTGTTCAGTAGTCTCCCTATAACCCTCACTAACTGCAATCCTACACATGTCCTTTTATTTAAAGCAGGAAAAGTCAGAATTAGCTGAATAGTCCTGTCCTAAGGAAAGGAGCAGTGTTGAATACCTGAAAAGCAATAAGACATCCCCAAAAGATACATAACCTGCTTTTGAGCCAGGCACCCTAATTTGAACTTGAGCTCTGTCTTGAATTCACTAAATGTTAGGGAAACTACTAAGCCTCCATTTAATTTCTACCTATCAAATGGAACTCATAGGGTGCTTGTGAGTATAAAACGAGATAATGTCTTTAAAGCAAACTTGTCCACATGAGGCCCAGGACGGCTTTGAATGTGGCCCAATACAAACTGGTAAACTTTCTTAAAACATGAGGTATTTTTGCAATTTTTTTTAGCTCATTAGCTATCGTTAGTGCTAGTGTATTTTACGTGTGGCCCAAGACAATTCTTCCAGTGTGCCCCAGGGAAGTCAAAAGATTGGACACCTTTGCTTTAAAGTATTTAGTATAATGTTTGGTGTTTAGCACAAATTTAAATAAATGTATGTTTGTATCTGTATTTAAAATTCAAAATCATTGGCAAAGTGAAAAAGAATGGTTTTGCCAAAACTAAGGATTTTATGGCTTGGTAAGTTTGTTAAACACAGGTTTAAACACAGCAAAACAGATTTTGTTACTAAAGATGTCCTAAAGCTTTTATTATGTTAATATGCATTGGGAACCTGCTGGAAGGAGCTATAATAAAAAAAAAAAAATTGAGCTTCACGGACGACAATCAGTCAGCTGAAGAGAGACACCCAAATGTCAAATCAACATTCAGAAAAACTGTCACATAGTGGGATTCAAGGGAGGCCAAGCACAATTTCACCTCAATCTGAAAGAAAAAACACCAAAGGCAAGCAAAGTGGGCCCCTGAGGAAGGAGAGCAGACTCAGAGAAAAAGTATTCTAGGGCAAATTACCTAAATGGAAGTTGTTACCTAGCCCTGCACATTCCCCAGCCCCTTTGGGAAACAGCTGGTACCAAGATGGGTGACAGAGAAACCAAGATGGAGAAATATCTGGGGTGTGCCCTGGGGCTCACTTTTCTCAGCAAGGAAAACAACTTTCTAAATCTACTAAGGATGCTGCTGGGAGGACTAAATGAGATATAGTGTGTTTTAAAATACCAAATGGTTCGACATTCTTATATTGAATGTAAGCTGGGACTACTTAGCAAGAAGCAAATAAAGATGAAGTCAAAATTTACTCCAAAAACTACTGAAATAATGAAATGGGACTTTGTTACTTGAAGTATGGCCTCCATTTTTACAAGATATCTGGGTAACTCAGATACACCTTAAAGTTTGCGATTAATAGGTGGACACAGTGGAAACCTAGCAGAAGCCAACCATAAGAAAATGAAACTAAAAATAAAATAAAACATAAAAACTCCAAAACCCATCCATGTAGAATTTTTTAAACTTTCTCTTTAGTTACTCTTTGTGGTGTTATGATATATAGATAGATTGCTTTTCATCCACAGTTCCTGGCTCATAACTGCCATAGTCCTAGTTGCAATCTTTTGTTATAATGTTGAGTGTGTTAGGCCTCAGGAAACAGAATCTCTCTCCTGCCTTCTTTTCACCTGCCCCAAGGCAGGACTCTAATGTTCCCCCACCTTTCTGACTGTGGGTCTTGGGATCCTTTCCAGAGAAGGTCCGACCCTATACACTAAAGGAAGAAATGATGGAATCTTGAAGCTTCCATAAAAACCCAAGGGGACTGTGTTCCAGAAGCTTCCAGATAGCTGAACACGTGGAGATTCCTGGAGGGTGGTGTACCCAGGGAGGAAATGGAAGCTCCATGCCCCTTCCCCTATACCTCACCATATGCATCACTTCACCTGTATCCTTTGCAATGTCTTTCTTAGTAAACCAGTAAATATAAGAGTTTCTCTGGGTTCTGTGAGCCACTTCGGTAAACCAATTGAACCGAAAAGAGAGGGTCCTGGGAACCCCAACTTAAAGCTAGTCAGTCAGAAGTTCCAGAGGCCTGGACTTGTGCCTGAAGGGAAGGAGGGAGCAGTCTTGGAGAGCCCTCCACCTGAGGGATCCGACACTGTCTCCAGGTAGAGACTGTTGAAATTGAATTACAGGACACCCACCTGGTGTTCACTGCTTGGTGGTGGGGAAAAACCCGGACACATTTAGTCACAGAAGTCTTCTGTGTTGATCGTTGTGGTGGTATGAGAGTAAAGGAAAAGCACAGTTTGACAGATTTTCCCAACACACTCTTGTGTCAAAAAGGAAATGCAAATATAAATTTCAGAATATTTAGAAAATAATGATTAAGCACCACATAGTCAGATCATCTGAAATAAAGCTAAATGCTCAAGGGAAAAATCTAACATGTTTAAAATCTATTTTTAAAAATATGAAAAAAATTAAAAATTAAGCATTTTCCTGTAGAAAAATTCTTAGAGATTCAGATTATGTTTGGTTATCAGCTAGAACCTCAGGAATAGAGGATAACTGCAAAGGTCTGTTGAACTTGGGTTTATAATGAGTGTCCATCAGATGACTCTGGGTCTCCAAAAGAGCTATACCCTCTGTATAATGTTGAATGAAAAATAAATTTTATCCTGAAAGGTGGAGAGCAAGAAAAATTTCCTGTCTCAGCCTAGTCATTGGATGAAACAACAACAAAAGATAATAAAAATGTGAAACATACAAGTTAGAAATAATACAAAATATATCAATAATCATGAATAAAAGGGAATACCTGTCCTTCTAACATGCAAAGAATGTTGGATCAGATTGTTCATAAAATATCCAAATATATGCTTGCTGCTTAAAAATCACATGTCTAAAACATTAAGACCACAAAGGATAAATAAATATCTTGATAACAGGAGGTAGTTTTACAGCTTAGAGGAAGATGCCCAAAGAAGTAAGGTTCCTGCCCTCCTACGGAGACTGGGAGATAGGACACTGTGTTTCCATGGCTACATTTCATAGGGATGCCTTCCAGGTTCCTAAGAAAGACATTACTGGTTTGTAAATTGGCAAGAAGCTTTCTTAAAAAAATTGTATCTCAAAAGGGCCTGATAAAGAACTTACAAGATTTTTAAAATAAATGCTCCAGGAAAAGGGAAATTAGGGGCCCAGAGTCAGGAAGAGGCCTGTAAAGTTCACTCAAGCTGAGGGGAACCTGGAGGCCACCTTGGTCAAAGGTAAAAAAGTGACAGCTAGAGCAAACAAAGTAATTAAAGATACAAAAATCTTTAAATTACAGAATTAACAAATCTAATGTAATGGACATATACAAAATATTGTAAAGACCAATTAGAGAATAAACCTTTTCAAACATTCTCAACAAAATAATAAAAATTCTTTTTTTTTCTAGGCCATAATGCAAGTCTCAAAACACATCAAAGAAATGGTAAAATATAGAACAGATTCTCTAGTCACACGTAATTAACTTACATATCAATAACAAAATGACAGTTAGACAAATGCAAACACAGTTAGAAGAGAGGCTTTTGGATGCCCTCGCCACAAAGAAATGATAATGCATAAGGTGATGGATACGAAATACTCTGATTTTATCATTATATAACATATATATGTATCAGAACATCAGACTGTGCCCCATAAAGATGAAGAATTATAATGTAAATGAAGAATTTTGTGAGCTTTGTCTTTCTAAATTCACCAGCATCATTCTATCTCTAATTTAATCTTTGAGTGTAACAAATGTTAACATTTAAGTACTCAGATTTATCTAAGAAAATGTTGGTCAAAGTGTATAGTTTCCATGAATAAGTTCTGCAGATCCAACATACAGCATGGTGTCTACAGTTAACAATAATGTATTGTATACTTGAAATTTCCTGAGAGAGTAGATCTTAAATGTTCTCACCACAAAAAGGAAAGAAAGAAACAACTATGTGAGTTAGCTTGATTGTAGTGATTATTTCTCAATGTATACATATATCAAAACTTTAAGTTGTAGCCCTTAAATGTACATAAATCTTATTTGTCAATTACACCTCAATAAAGTTGAAAATTGAGATTCATCTATCTAATTTTATTTTGGGCACATATTACAATACTATTGATTTCCAGATGGCTTGATGTGCTCTGTGCTATTGCACTAATAATAATTCCTCCTGGCTGAAGGAGTACAGGGAAATCTGTGGTCACATGGACAGACTGGCAAAGAACTTTACCTGTTGCAAATAGTATTGAATTTAGTCCAGACTAACTGGCCTATTTACTTCATAGATCACTACAGAGGCATACTTCTTTGTCTCCACTAATGTACTATAAACTAGGAAGAAGGCAGAGTGAGATGTTGAAAGCTCTATAACAAAAGAGGAATTGTTTTTTAAAGATTTTGTTCTGCCCCGTTAGCTCTCTTCAGCGCAGCTTAATTTCTGGCTAAGATATAGTATATTACCAGATGCCATGCTTTAAGAACTGCTGTATCTTTTTTTTCCTTTGGCAAGAAAGGCTGTGTCACAGGATCACTTGGGTTGCCATTTTTCTAATGAGAAAATTACATGTACTTAGGCCAGCAACTTATTTTGAGATCCTAACAATGACAGAGTGTGAAACATGCCTTCTAAGTGTCTTCACATGTTTTCATACATGTAACTACAGCTCAAACAATTGTTGCAGCTTTAGGAACAAACTCTCAAACAGGATATTGCTTAGCATTCAATCAGTTGACTCAAATTCTTGTGCTGACAATCTGGCACCATTCTTAAAGCATTTTTTTCTACCTCTCAAAAAATTTTCTGAGCAGCTGTCATCATACTGCACCACACATTGGGACACTCTAGATTTTGGAAGATTTTTTGCCACTTTTACTACTTGGCAAAAAAATGAAATAGGAAAGAAGGATGAGCAGACATCCACATATGAACTATAAATGCCGGGCCACTCCACTTGCTAGCTTTTCTCATGAGCAACTATATAACAGATGGAGAAGACTCTTCATCTTCACAGCATTATTGCAAATTTCCAAAATAAAATACATTCATCCTGACTAATCTAAACATACCATTTTTGCCAATTGTAGTGATTTGTTTGACCTTGTATCTTCAGAAGTTCACGGGCTTGAAGAGAAGAGGACATTAGGGCAAAACAAATTTGATTCCTTTGAATTCCTTTATTCATTAATGAAAAATTGTTTTCCTTTAACACACAAAATGAATTAAAACCAAAGTGAACATTTCTTTATATTAAAAATACAATGTTATGAAATTGCTAATTTGCCAATGGATTCTGAACAGAAGAGCACAGATTAAATGCAAAAGCAAAAGGATGTGGTGCCAAAATGTTTTGAATGTTTTTTTCCAAAGCACATAATCTTTCTTTTTTCTTTGTCAGTACTAAGAATTTGTATCCACATCCAAGCTTTCCAATATCCACCTTAGAATTGCCTTAAATGCTATTTAGAATGACATTTTTATTTTTGTTTTCTCTAGTATCAGTGACTGTAGGTCAGGGCTTATTAGATGAGTGGAAAAAGGTGAAACCGTACAAAATATAACTATGGGAATGAAGATGTCAGTCTTTGATAAAGTAAGAACCAATTTGGCATACAGTTACCCCTTTCTAATGCCATTATTTAATAAATAGAAAATATTACTAGAAGATTTTGAAAGCTTCTACTAAATAGCCACAGGCAAAACACTGCAAAACTAAGCAATAAGGAAACACAGTCTTGACAACTAGCTCAATCATGGTTCTTCTCATATCTTTGGAATGATGGAACAAATATAAGCAAAAGAAATAATCATATAGGTCAAATATTTTCCAAAATGATCTAAGTCATTGTAATGTTTTTCCTTAAAAGCCTGGCTATATATTTTGATGTCCCAAGCAAACATTTAAAAGAGGACTTGTATTTGTTTTTTTATTTCTCTGTAACAAATTACCATCTAGTGCCCAGTGACTAAACCAGGAGTGTTGCTCAGAGAAAAGCATGCCACTGCTCCCAACTCCAGATCCAGAGTCATGGCCCAGAGATTTTGCCCAGGGGGAGAAGAAGGCCATAAGCTAGAGAGCTCTGAAGTTCTCCACAAAGGAACTGACTTTATTATAGAATATGAATAAGTTCAATCCTAAGGGTGCTATCAAAAACAGTGGTTTTGGTAGAAAGCAATGAAGAGCAGGCTGGTAGCTTCATTATAGATAGAAACTAACCTATAGGCCAGCTAATTTACTGAGGGACCCCAGAAAAGGGAAAGCTAAGAAAAGCTTTCCTGGAATTAGAAGGGGCTTCAAACACTATCCCTGAAAAGGAGCCAGAATATAACTAGATCAGTCTGTGGAGTAATTTATATTCCAGGACATTGTTAAAGACAATAGAGCAATCAACCAGCAATTAGTGGGGGTTAACAGGTGGTATGATCAGAAGAGGCGGTCAAAGAGAGCCCTACCATAACACTGTGACATGCCCAAGGCTACACCCTTTGAGGAGCAAGATCAGAGGCTTCATCTTGCAGAGGGGAAATAGACTCAAATAATCCAACCAGTCACTAAACAAATAAACAAGTAAACAACAGTAACAACCTTCACAGAAGAAAGAGGTGGACCAGTAGCAAACAACCAGAGTGGCTACAATATATTATCAAAAATGTCCAATTTTCGACAAAAATTATGATACATGCAAAGAAACAGGAAAATGTGACCACTACATGGGGAAAATAGCAAGCAATGGAAACTGTCTATGAGAGCAATGCAATGACAGATTTAATTGACAAAGACTTCAAAGTAGCCATTATAAATGTGTTCAAAGACCTAAAGGAAGTCAAGATTTAAAAAGTAAAGAAATATATGAAGACAATGCCTGACCAAATACATAATGTCAATATAGAGACAGAAATTATAAAAAGAACCAAATGGAAATTTTGGCGATGAAAAATACAATAACTGAAATGAAAAATTCACTAGAGGGACTCAACAGTAGACTTGAACTGGTAGAAGAATTAGCAAACTTCAAGATAGATTAGTAAAGATTCTGTAATCCAAAAAACAGAGAGGTAATCCAAAAAACAGAGAGGAAAGAAAATGAAGAAAAATAAACAGAGCCTAAGAAAAATGCTTACCATTGAACTCATCAATGTATACATAACTGAGTATCATAGGAGAGAAGAGAGAGAAAAAAGAAAAAATTACTTGAAGAAGAATTGGCTAGAAATGTCCCAAATATAATGAAAAGTATTAATTTACATATTCAAAAAGTTCAATGAAATTCAAGTAAAATTAACACAAAGAGATCAACACAGACAATTCATAGTAAAATGTAGAAAGCCAAAGACAAGAAGAAAATCTTGAAAGCATCAAGAGAAAAAAATGATTTATCACTTACAATGGGACTCCAATAAAATCAGTGGCTGACTTATCACAAAAATGAACATTTTTCTGAGAGTAACATTTAAAGTGCTCAAAGAAAAAAAACTATCGACCAAGAATCATAAATCCAGTAAATGTACATTTCAAAAATAAGGCAAAATAAAAAGACATTCTAGAACAATAGAAACAGAGAATTTGCATTGTTAGCAGACACAAGACATTGTGTTCTTGCCTTACAAGAAGTACTAAAGGAAGTTTTTCAAGCTGAAAGCAAATTACCCCCAAAGAGTAAGTCAAACACACAGAAAAAAAAAGTAAATGTAACTACATAGCTGTCAAAGACAGAATAAATGCATATTTCTTCTTCTTTCATCTCCTAACTGATTTTAAAAGCAATTTTCTTCAACAACATGTATATAGTTGTATCGTTGGGCCCATAATGTGTAGAAATATTATATATTTGCCAATAACAACAAAAAGAAGATAGGACAAAAGCTTAATTGGACTAAGGAAATGATACCAGGTAATAACTTAAAACCACAGGAACAAATGAAGAAAACCAAAAGAGGTAAATATGATAATTAATACAACAAATATCATAAATACATACTTGCTTTCCTATCTTCTCTCAGCTTCCTCAAAATACATAAAATTATACAAAGCAAAAATTGTAACAATGTATTGTTGGGTTTGAAACATATAGATGCAGTATTTATGACAATGATAGCACAAAAGGGGGAAAATAAAATAGAAGTACATAGAATTAATATTTATTTTTTTATTATTATTATACTTTAAGTTTTAGGGTACATGTGCACAATGTGCAGGTTAGTTACATATGTATACATGTGCCATGCTGGTGTGCTGCACTCATTAACTCGTCATTTAGCATTAGTTAGATCTCCTAATGCTATCCCTCTCCCCTCCCACCACCCCACAACAGTCCCCAGAGTGTGATGTTCCCCTTCCTGTGTCCATGTGTTATTTCTATATCACACTGGAATTAAATTAATGGAAATCTGAAGTCAATTCTGGCAAGTTAAGATATATATGGTAAGCCCTGCAGCAACAAATGAGAAAAAAATTAAAAAATATTTTGAAGAGAATTGGCTGGGTGTGGTAACTCACATCTGTAATTCTAGCACTTTGGAAGGCCAAAGTGGGCAGATCACTTGAGGTCAGGAGTTCAAGACCAGCCTAGCCAACATGGTGACACCTTCATCTCTACTAAAAATAAAAAATTAGCCATGCATGGTGGCACAGGCCTGTAGTCCCAGCTACTCAGGAGGCTGAGGCAGGAAAATTGCTTGAACCAGGGAGGCAGAGGTTGCAGTGAGCTGAGATTGCACCACTGCATAACAGCCTGGACAGCAGAGAGATACTCCATCTCAGTAAAAGAAAAAAATATTATGGAAAATTACTAAAGAAATTAAAATGTCACATTTTAAAATATTCACAGAAAGCAGTAAAGGAGGAATGAACAAAAAAGACATGAGATATATAGAAAACAAAAAGTAAAATTGCAAACACAAACCTAGCTTTATCAATAAGAACATTCATGTGCAGAGGTTAAACAATCCAATCAGAAAGCAAAGATTAACTGTATTAAAAATAGCAAGATCCAACTATGTGCTGTGTCAAAGATTGCTGGGTCCAACCCGCAGACCCTGGCCAAACGACAGATGAACAAATGCACTCAGACACAGTTATCCAGTGAACAAGCGGGCTAGGGGACTGGGCCACCCACAGACACTGAGGAGGGTGCTGTAAAGAGTCAGCAGCCACAGCTCTGACCAGCTGGTTCTATGGGCATTTATTTAGCACGGATTTAATGACAAAGGCTTTGAGTCAACACACTTGTGGATAATTAACATGGTCACCCTCCCTGGAGAGAGCAGTCCTGCACGTGAATGATAAAAGGTCAGTCTTAGGACAACATGAGTAAACAAGCTATTTAGATAAACTCCTCTACATTCCCTTGTTATTTGCTTTTCACTATTAGCTCAAGGTAAGAGGATCAGGCTGTCTTCAGCCATAACCCGTTCCTAAAGCTTTTGCAAAACCTTCTGGCCTTCCAAGAAGGTTTGCGTTTTTCCTATAATTTTCTCTTATTATTTCTCCCACCACCCTGACTGAACTCCTACACAAGATGCATACTATGAATTCAAAGATACAAACAGATTAAAAGGATGGAAAAAGATATATCATGCAAACAGAAACCATAACAAAGTTAGAGTGGCTATACTAATATTAGATGAAATAGATTTTAAAACAAAAAAAGTTACTAGATACAAAGACAGATATATCATAAAGAGTAAGTCCATCAGGAACATATAACAACTATAAACAGATATGTACCTAATAACTGAGCACCAAAATACATGAAGCAAAAACTTACAGAAATGTAGAGAGAAAGAAGCAATTCAACAGTTCTAGTTGGAGACTTCAATATTTCACTTTAAATAATGTATAGAAAAAAAATCACAGAAGATAAACAAGGAAATGAAGACTTCAACAACACTATAAACCAACTGAACCTAACAGACATCTATAGACCATTCCACTCAGTAACAACAGAATATACATTCTTTTCAAGTGCACATGGAACATTATCCAAAATAGATCACATGCTAACCCTTAAAACAAATCTCGATAATATTATCCAACCTCAATGGAATAAAATTAGGGAACAATAGTAGAAATGCATAAAAATTAAACTACACACTCTTAAAT
Source organism: Gorilla gorilla gorilla (assembly GCF_029281585.2). Classification (NCBI taxonomy): domain Eukaryota; kingdom Metazoa; phylum Chordata; class Mammalia; order Primates; family Hominidae; genus Gorilla; species Gorilla gorilla. The sequence goes on from NC_073228.2 coordinate 134,624,194, forward strand.
AATGGGTCAGAGAAGAAATCACAAGGGAATTAGATAATACTTTGAGACAAATGAAAATGAAAACACAGAATACCAAAATTTATAGGACGCAGCTCTAAAACAGTGCTTAGAGAGAAAATTTCAGTTGCAAATGTCTGTAATTTTCAGTTGCAAATGTATTTATTATTTAAAAATAATAAAGATTTCAAATCAGTAGCATAACATGCCACCTTAAGACACTGGCCATTGGGGTGCAAACTATAACTCAAATGGCAGAATAATACAGATTATACATAGATAAAAGAAATAGCAATTTTTTAAAACTACCAGCCTATTATACAGCAATTTTTAAAACATAGAAAATTTCAGCAAAACCAAGAATTGCTTATTTGAAAAGGTCAACTAAACTGATAAATCATTAGCCAGACTGACCAAGAGAGAAGGCTTAAATTACTAAAATCAGGAAGATAATAAAGGACATTATTACCAACCTTTCAGATATAAAAATGATTACAAATGAATGCTATGAAAAATGTTTGCCCATAAATTAGATGAAATGGAAAAATTCCTAGAAAGACATAAACTACCAAAATTGACTCAAGAAAAAATAGATCATCTGAATGGTTCTACAACAAATAAAAAAATTATATTAGTAAACAAAAAACTATCCACAAAGGAAAGCCCAAGCCCAGGTGACCTCACTGGAGAATTCTGCCAAATAGTTAAAGAATACTAATTATTCACAAAAAATAAAAATGGAGCAAATACTTCCCAGCTCATTCACTGGTCCTGTAATGACCCAAACCAGACAAAGACATGACAAGAAAACAAAACTACAAGCCAATATCTCTTGAGAACATAGGGGCAAAACTCTTCCACAAAAATCTAGCAACGAAATGCAGAAACATATAAAAAGGACTATATACCATGACCATATTGGACTTATCCCAGCTAATATTATACTCAATAGTGAAGACTGAATGTTCTTCCTCTATGATCAGAAATAAGACAAGGATGTCTACTTTACCACTTCTACTCTACATTGTACTAAAGTCAGGGCAATTAGGCAAGAAAATAAAATGAATGGCATCCAGGTTGGAAAGGAAGAAATAATATTCTATAAGCAGATGACCTGATCTTGTATATAAAAAATCCTAAGTAATCTTCTAAGAATTATTACAACTAATAAACAAGTTCAACTAAGTTGCAGTACAAAATATTAGCATAAAAATGTCTACTGTAATTTTATACATTAATTATTTATAATCAAAAAAATTAAGAAAATTCTGTTTACAATAGCATCAAAAAGAATTGAATATGTAGGCATAAATTTAATTAAAGAAGTACAAAATTTATACTCTAAAAAGTACAAACTTTTGTTGAAAGAAATTAAAGAAGATCTAAATAAATAGAAAGACATCCCATACTCATGGACCAGAAGACTTAATATTGTTCAAATGGTTATACTACCCCACTTTATCACAGATGCAATGCAATCCTGATCAGAATTTTCCAATTGTATCCACAGTAAACATGTATTACAAGGTAGTGTCAAATAATCAATGGAAACAACAACAATAACAACAACAAAAACCTTCTCTGGTCAAAGAGATTTGGGAACAATAACCAAAATTAAACAATTTTATTTAATGCAAGACTTTTCAGTAATTTTTAATATGCTCATGAGCACTCTGGCTTAGCATTTTCTCAGCTTATTTAAACGCAGAAGTGTTTTATGGAAGGACAATGTATTAACATACAAGGGCCATTAGTGTTCTCCAACACACATTGTGGGAAAATGCTATGCTAAGAGATATTAATTCACTCTGTTGGTCTACCTCCTCTTTTCTCCCTAGGTAATACAGTGAGACAATCAGTTAGAGAGTCAGAAAATCAAGCCTGTGTACATAAGCACACATATCTTCATCTTTTAACCCAAAAACTGCATTGAGCATATTTATTTATAATTACCTCTCAACAGCATTACTGAAAAGCTTTGCACAAACTCCCCATCTGAAGCACACAAGCTCCTTTTTAAAGATGGTGCAAAAAGGTGTTCATCAGCTTAGAAAGGACTTGTGCAGATACCAGTGAATGATGAATGGCCTCTCTTATTAGCTCAAGGTTCACAGCACTTGCAAATTGCCTAACAGCTCCCAAGGAAGTAATTAATACTCCCACAAAAAGGATACATCAATATAATTAGCAAAATTCAGATCTCTACAGGTCAAAGAACCTGGGTAATTCTGTGAATAAAGAGCAAGGGCACAAAAAGAGATTTAAGGGAACATTTATATTGAGAAAGACTTCTAAAATACTTTTACTAAATAGGCAAAATTAAATTACAGTGTTCAGAGATACAGGCTTGAGTGAAAAATATTTAAAGGAATGTAAGAAAATCATTATCATAAAAAAGATTATCAGAATAGTAGTTGCCTTTATGAAAGAAATACGGGATAGGCAAAGTGGAAAGCTTCTGGAGTTGTGGGCAAAACTCTATTTCTTGACCTTCATTATACTTCACCTTTCAACAACTTACCATGCTATGATAATTCTTTATGTTATATGCAATAAATCACATGCCACATTCATCATCTGATAAGTAATATTCTGAATCTATTATCATTTAAAACATTTTTATAAAAGAGTATGCATCAAAGGGTGTGTATCTCCTCATTCCATTTCTGCAGAAAACTGGCCTTCTGAAAAGTGGGGTAGACCTCAGCACTCTTTCTCCTGATATTCAACACCTTCCCATGTTAGCACATTAAGGCCCATAATATTTCCAAATTAACCAGAAGACATGTGCCTATATCCTTCTGATGACACTGCTTTCTCTCCTTTGTCATTCATATAAATAGCCAGATAAAGTATGCATGTGGTATGCAACTGTTTTTTTTTAAATCATTCTAAATGATTCTTCATGGAAGCCATCAAAATTTATTACAAGGTTATTCATTTTTTTCAGTGCAATAAGACATTCATAATAGGCTCTTCATGAGGTATGCAATTCAATTTTACCTTGTACAGTAATTAAATTGAATTTCTGACACTGAATAATTAAGTACTGGGATATAGATGGACAAGTGGTTCAAAATTTGACTGGAATAATGTAATATATCACAAACATTGAAAAATGTGCTGCAAAATATTAAAAATAAACATATTTTATTATGGCCAATACAATACAAATATGACTTAATCTAAATATTATCATACATACTTGAAAATTCCTAAATTCAAATACAACTGAATATGGGGCTTGGATCATTTAAGAAACTAAGAGAAATAAATAAAATTTGCCGAACTATGAAACACTTAATTTACCTATCTTCTTGCTAATTCTTAGACATATGTGATGTGATTGATTGCCAACATGATTACATATTCACCATCCAAATTCAAACTAACTCCTCTATTTTTTCCCGTAAGTGTGCAGAAAAAATTCTGAAAATGTGAAAGTCATTCCTTGGAAACTTTTTAATAATCAATGGAACTCTAAAAATGAGAAATAAATTGAGAAGAGCAAAACACTAAACTTTTAAGTTTACATTATATATTAGCTATAGAAGTTAAACTTTGAGTCATCTGCAAACAAGAGGCAAAAGACAGACAGCAACATGGGGAGAAAAAGGAAAGAGTTACCTAAAGGAGCATAGTATGGAGCATGGAACACTGTGCTAGTGGATGATCTAAGCAAGGCACTTTGCTCCAGAATAGGACCACATTGCCTAACTACAGGAGTCCTCCTTCACACTGTAACTGATGTAACAGTTTTGGAAGACACTCTATATAAATCAAAATGTTAACATATGTTCTCAGAAGCAAAACTAGGGCCATGTCCTGGAAGGCAAATTTGGAGAAGATGACACTGGGTTACTTAGTTTGGGAAACAGCAGCATAGAAGGTAAAGACAGGAGGTTGCAAAAGCAAACTTTCCCATTTTTGCCTATATCATGAGGTAATATTTGCCTTCCTTTTGCCCCTTCTTGTCTCCATAAGGGCACTTTTAGATAGGAAAATCTGCCGTTACAGGGTTAGTTCCATAAAGTATTATTGGCTGTTACTCCCAGAAGACCATTTGCAAGTTCTAAGGTCCAGAGTGTTAAGCAACAAATAAATCTTCACAACTCAATGGTTAACAATCAGATATAGAAAAGAAAATGCAATCTGTAAATTACCTTGGGCAGTATGGCCATTTTCACGATATTGATTCTTCCTACCCAGGAGCATGGAATGTTCTTCCATTTGTTTGTATCCTCTTTTATTTCATTGAGCAGTGGTTTGTAGTTCTCCTTGAAGAGGTCCTTCACATCCCTTGTAAGTTGGATTCCTAGGTATTTTATTCTCTTTGAAGCAATTGTGAATGGGAGTTCACTCATGATTTGGCTCTCTGTTTGTCTGTTGTTGGTGTATAAGAATGCTTGTGATTTTTGTACATTGATTTTGTATCCTGAGACTTTGCTGAAGTTGCTTATCAGCTTAAGGAGATTTTGGGCTGAGACAATGGGGTTTTCTAGATATACAATCATGTCGTCTGCAAACAGGGACAATTTGACTTCCTCTTTTCTTAATTGAATACCCCTTATTTCCTTCTCCTGCCTAATTGCCCTGGCCAGAACTTCCAACACTATGTTGAATAGGAATGGTGAGAGAGGGCATCCCTGTCTTGTGCCAGTTTTCAAAGGGAATGCTTCCAGTTTTTGCCCATTTAGTATGATATTGGCTGTGGGTTTGTCATAGATAGCTCTTATTATTTTGAAATACGTCCCATCAATACCTAATTTATTGAGAGTTTTAGCATGAAGTGTTGTTGAATTTTGTCAAAGGCCTTTTCTGCATCTATTGAGATAATCATGTGGTTTTTGTCTTTGGCTCTGTTTATATGCTGGATTACATTTATTGATTTGCGTATATTGAACCAGCCTTGCATCCCAGGGATGAAGCCCACTTGATCATGGTGGATAAGCTTTTTGATGTGCTGCTGGAGGAAATGCAAATCAAAACCACAATGAGATAACATCTCACACCAGTTAGAATGGCAATCATTAAAAAGTCAGGAAACAACAGGTGCTGGAGAGGATGTGGAGAAATAGGAACACTTTTACACTGTTGGTGGGACTGTAAACTAGTTCAACCATTGTGGAAGTCAGTGTGGCGATTCCTCAGGGATCTAGAACTGGAAATACCATTTGACCCAGCCATCCCATTACTGGGTATATACCCAAAGGACTATAAATCATGCTGCTATAAAGACACATGCACATGTATGTTTACTGCGGCATTATTCACAATAGCAAAGACTTGGAACCAACCCAAATGTCCAACAATGATACACTGGATTAAGAAAATGTGGCACATATACACCATGGAATACTATGCAGCCATAAAAAATGATGAGTTCATGTCCTTTGTAGGGACATGGATGAAATTGGAAATCATCATTCTCAGTAAACTATCGCAAGAACAAAAAACCAAACACCGCATATTCTCACTCATAGGTGGGAATTGAACAATGAGATCACATGGACACAGGAAGGGGAATATCACACTCTGGTGACTGTGGTGGGGTGGGGGGAGGGGGGAGGGATAGCATTGGGAGATATACCTAATGCTAGATGACAAGTTAGCGGGTGCAGCGCACCAGCATGGCACATGTATACATATGTAACTAACCTGCACAATCTGCACATGTACCCTAAAACTTAAAGTATAATAAAAATAAATAAAAAAAAGAAAAGAAAATGCAACTACACAGACATCTGCTTTTGGCTTGACAGAGTGGCTTGCAGGAGACCAATGCTTCCATTAAGAACAATTAGAAAAACTGGACAAAATACAAAAAGAAACTCTATATGAAACAATCAGAGAGATAATGAATCAACCAGGACTTGAGGGTCTATATTGCAGAAAGAGGAGAAGCAAAGTGATATAAACGTAATTTTCTTCATGCCACTTTTTCTCTCAGAGCATTTGCCAATTCTCAGAAACATGCATCAGACTTAGAAAACAAGAAGCAGCAAAGAAGTTATTAGAGTTTTAATTAAATTCGTAGGGATACAGACAAAGGATTTAAGATTTGGGGCTGCTAAGGAAGCCAGGATGTGAGGAAATAAGGAACACCAGAAAGAAGGAAAACACAGAAAATTATAACCAATGCTGAACACGAGTTATCACTCAACGTATATGCTGATTAGGCTACGTAATACAAAAGGCTATTGATAAGGTTTGGCTGTGTCTCCCCTCAAATCTCAACCTGAATTGTATCTCCCAGAACTCCCACATGTTATGGCAGGGACCAGGGGAAGTAACTGAATCATGGGGGCTGGTCTTTCCTGTGCTATTCTCATGATAGTGAATAAGTCTCACGAGATCCGTTGGGTTTATCAGGGGTTTCCACTTTTGCTTCTTCCTCATTTTTCTCTTGCCGCCACTATGTAAGAAGTGCTTTTCACCTCCTGCCATGATTCTGAGGCCTCCCCAGCCATGTGGAACTGTAAATCCAATTAAACCTCTTTTTATTCCCAGTCTCAGGTATGTCTTTATCAGCAGCATGAAAATGGACTAATACAGTAAATTGGTACCAGTAGAGTGGGGTGGAACTGAAAAGATACCTAAAAATGTGGAAGTGACTTTGGAACTGGGTAACAGGCAGAGGTTGGAATCATTTGGAGGGCTCAGAAGAAGACGGGGAAATGTGGGAAAGTTTGGAACCTCCTAGAGACGTGTTGAATGACTTTGACAAAAATGCTGATAGTGATATGAATAATAAGGTCCAAGCACAGGTGGTCTCCGATGGAGATGAAGAACTTGTTGGAAACTGGAACAAAGGTGACTCTTGTTATGTTTTAGCAGAGACTGGCAGCATTTTGCCCCTGCCCTAGGGATCTGTGGAACTTTGAAGCTGAAAGAGACAATTTAGGGTATCTGGAGGAAGAAATTTCTAAGTAGCAAAGCATTCAAAAGGTGACTTGGGTGCTGTTAAAAGCATTCCATTTTAAAAGGGAAACAGAGCATAAAAGTTAAGAAAATTTGCAGCCTGACAATGCAGTAGAAAAGAAAAACTCATTTTTTGAGGAGAAATTCAAGCCAGCTGCAGAAGTTTGAGTAAGTAGCAAGGAGCCTAATATTAATCCCCAAGACCATGGGGAAAATGTCTCCAGGCCATGTCAGAGACCTTCACAGCAGCCCCTCCCATCACAGGCCTGGAGGCCCAGGAGGAAAAAGTGGTTTCATGGGCCAGGCACAGGGTTCCATGCTGTGTGCAGCCTAGGGACTTGGTGCTCTGTGTCCCAGCAGCTCCAGCCATGGCTGAAAGGGGCCAACATAGAGCTCAGGCTGTGGCCTCAGAGGGTGAAAGCCCCAAGCCTTGGCAGCTTCCACATGGTATTGAGCCTGCAGGTGCACAGAACTCAAGAATTGAGGTTTGGGAACCCCTTCCTAGATGTCAGAAGGTGTATGGAAATGCCTGGATGCCCAGGCAAAATTTGCTGCAGGGGCAGGGCCCTCATGGAGAACTTCTGCTAGGGCACTGCAGAAAGGAAATGTGAGGTCGGAGCCCCCACACAGAGTCCCTACTGGTGCATTACCTAATGGAGCTGTGAGAAGAAGGCCACCATCCTCCAGACCCCAGAATGGTGGATCAACCAACAGCTTGCACCTTGTGCCTGGAAAAGCCACAGATACTCAAGGCCAGCCCATGAAAGCAGCCATGAGGGAGAACGTACCCTGCAAAGCCACAGGGGTGGAGCTGCCCAAGACCATGGGGAACCCACCTCGTGCATCAGCATGACCCAGATGTGAGATCTGGAATCAAGGAGATTATTTTGGAGCTTTAAAATTTGACTGCCCCGCTGGATTTCGGACTTGCATGGGCCCTGTAACTCCTTTCTTTTGGCCAATTTCTCCTATTCAGAATGGCTGTATTTACCCAATACCTGTACCCTTATTGTATCTAGGAAGTAACTAGCTTGCTTTTGATTTTACAGGCTTATAGGCAGAAGGGACATTCCTTGTCTTGGATGAGACTTTGGACTGTGGACTTTTGGGTTAATGCTGAAATGAGTTAAGACTTTTCACTGTTAGGAAGGCATGATTGGTTTTGCAATGTGAGTACATGAGATTTGGATTCCCACATATTGTGGGAAGGACCCAGGGGAATTAATTGAATCATGGGGGCTGGTCTTTCCTGTGCTATTCTCATGACAATAAGAATTGTGAGAATAAGTCTCACAAGATCTGATGGGTTTAGTAGGGGTTTCTGCTTTTGCTTCTTCCTCATTTTTCTCTTCCTGCTGCCAGGTAAGAAGTGCCTTTCACCTCCCGCCATGATCCTGAGGCATCCCCAGTCATGTGAAACTTTAAGTCCAATTAAACCTCTTTTTGTTCCCAGTTTCAGTATGTCTTTATCAGCAGCATGAAAACTTACTAATGTGGCTATCAACCAGAATGAATAAACAGCTAAAAACTACGATGGAGGTTTTGATATTCTCAGGGTATTGGAGATAAAAAAATTGCAGTTCAGGGCTTATTGAGGAAAAGATGCCTGGAAAACACCTTAGGCTCTTAGTTAGAATATTGAAGGGCTTCATCCTAGGAGTCAAAGAAGAAAAAGGAATTTCATACAAAAATTGCAAAAAAAAATATTAAGTTGGCTCAAGTTCTCATTGAGTTAAGATAACCTATCCCTCTGCTACCAGCAGAAGTTGGAAGAATCTTAGTGCGATAAAAAAAAATCATCCAGAGCCTCTAAAATTCAAGAAGCAAGACTAAGAAATAAGAAAAAAAACTGAAAATCGAACTAGATACACAGTTGACCCAAATATTGAAGTTATTTGCCATTGACTTTAAGATAATTGTGATTATTAATGTATTCAAAAAAATAAATGACATGATAAAGAGTTTCAAATGGAAATTGCAGAGCATAAAAATATAACTAAAATTTTAAAAATCAATAACAAGTTTAACAGAAGACAGTACTCAACTGAAGAGACTGCAATCTCGAAGATAGGTCAGTAGAAAATATAAAAACTGAAGCATAAAATTTAAAACTGATAAAAAATCAAGCATGAAAGACATATGGAACATAATACAAACTTTTAATTCTGATAAACTGGAATCTAGATGGGAGAAAGAGAGAGAATGCTGCAAAAGCATGTATGAAGAGATACAGGCTGTTATTTTTCCTAAACTGCTAATAGATGTCAAGTTACAGATTGAAGAATCAGTATGATCTCACACATAAGATCATATAACAACAACAACAAAATGCACTTAGCAACATCATAATAAAACTACTGAATAACAGAAATAGTCAATATTAAAATCAGCCACTGAATAAAAGACATATTTTCTTCAATAGAAATGATGGAAGCTACAGGACAGTGGCATGATTTCTCTACAGTACTGAAAGAGAATAAACTGCCACAATAATATCCTTTAAAAGGGAAGGCAAAATAAAGACATTTCTTGACAGAAAAAAAGAGAATTTGTCAAGATAAGTGTATAAATGCACTTTAAAAATACTGAAGGGAGTTTTTTCAGCAGAAGAATAACAGAAAATGGTCCTGATCCAATATAAAATGTTAAATTATAGAAAAGACAAACAGAAGAGGCAAAAATATGCATAAATCTTAATGAATACTGATCATACAAAATAGTAATAATTTTGGTGATATTTAAAGTATATATAACTAAAATTCAAGATAATAATTTTTTTGTTTTTGAGACAGAGTCTCACTCTGTCACCCAGGCTGGAGTGCAGTGGCATGATCTTGGCTCACTGTAACCTCTGCCTTCCGGGTTCAAACAATTCTCCTACCTCTGCCTCCCGAGTGATTGGGATTGCAGGTATGTACCACCATGCCCAGATAATTTTGTATTTTTAGTAGAGACAGGGTTTCACCATGTTGGCCAGGCTGGTCTCAAACTCCTGACCTCAGGTGATCCGCCCTCCTTAGCCTCCAAAAGTGCTGGGATTACAGGCATGAGCCACCATGCCCAGCCCCAAAAAAGTAATTTTAAAAGTCAGTACAGGTAAATGGTGACAGAAGGATTTGAGGTTTTAGCATTATCTAGGAAGTGGTAAAAGTATTCATTTACATTAAACTCTAAATAAAGTTCAGGATTCATCTTGTAACCTCTAAAGTAAAAAAAGAAAAAGAATAAAATCAAAGCAAAAGAAAGTAGTAACAGAATGCATAATGGGGTGGGGGGAATGGAAATAAAAATAATATGTAATAAAAGCAAAGTTTATAAAGAGTGAAAAAGAAGAACATATAAAAGTGGAACAGATAGAAACCAAACTGTTGGACAGTAGACATATGCCCCAAAATACCAGTAATTGACTCAATTGTAAATGATCTAGATTAGATGTTCTGATTAAAAGACACAGATTTTCAGACCACACTAGAAACAACTGTGTGTTACTTTAAAACATGAACAAAAAAGCTGAAAACTAAAGAGGCAGAAATAAATATATGCAACACAAACACTAACTTAAAAAAAAAGCTCTTGTAGCACTTCTAAAATTACAGATGCAAAAGACATTTCTAGAGCCTAAAAACATGTCAAAATGACAAAAGGTTCAAAATACCAGGAAAATATAACAATTCTAGATTTCAAAACATGTGAAGCAAATTGTACCACAGTAAAATTTCATAGAACTAAAAGCAAAAAATGGACAAATACACACACTTAACAGAAAATTTTAACACAATTCTCTCACAAAGCAATAGAACAAAAAAAAATCTGTGAAGATAAAATCAGTCTGAATAATGGGATTAACAAACTTGACCTAATTAACATATATGAAACACTACATTGACAACAGAATACACATTCTTTTCAACTGCATTTTAAAAGCTTACCATTATTGACAATGTGCTGGACCATAGGGAAAAGGTCATAATAATTTTAAATAGTTGAAATAATTTAAAGTATTTTTCTGACCACCATGAAATTAAACTTTAATTAATAACAAAAAAAAACCCTAAAAATCTTCTAAATACGTCTGCAAACATACTTCAAAGTACTTCTGGAACACACTTCTAAATCATCATTAAGTCAAAGGAGAAACCATAATAAAAATTATAAAATATTATGAACTGACTGATGAGAAAAACATGTCATATTACTTTGTTGGTCTGCTTACAAGAAAAAAAATTATACCACCAAATGTATAAGGAGAAAAAGCCTTAAAAACATTGACTTAAGTAGCCATCTCAAGGAGTTTGAAATGAAATGTGACTATTACTCAAATAAATTAAAAGAAAGGAAATAATGATAAGAGCAGAAATGAATAAAATGGAAAATAAATGTAAACAGAAAAAAATCAGCAAAGCCACAGGTTGTGTTTTGGAAAAGACTAATAATTGATAAACTACTAGTACATTATTATTGTTTAAAAGAAAGAGAACATACAAATTACCAGTATCAGGAATAAAAAAGAAGACATTACTAGAGATGCTGCAAATATTAAAAAGGCCATAAAAATATTCTGCACAACTTTATCTACCAAGTACAAAAATTCACACAAAAATGGGAAAATTGCTTAACTATTACAATTTAGCAAACCCTACACAAGAAGATACAGAAAACCCAAATTGTCCTATATATATTTATTGCAGATTAAAAAAAACCTTTTTACAATGAAACCTCTACTAATGGTGGCTAAAATTCACCGGTAAAATTTTCCAAATGTTTAAAAATAATAACACCAATCTTAACAGAAGCTCTTCAGGGAACAAAAAAGAAAAAACGACTTCCTGACTCATTGCATGAGATGAGGGCAATCTTGTACAAAAACCTGGCAAGAACATTATAATAAAGGAAAGGCAAAGATCATGTATTTTGAGAACACAAGTGTGAAAATTTAAAAGGAAAAAAGGACATCGAACTTGAAAACAAATAAAAATAATAGTATATCACAACTAAGCACGGTTTATTCTAAAAACGGTTTGGCTTGATATGAAAAAAAATCAGCCAATGCAATTTATCACACTAAGGTAACAACAAAAAAACTCATATGATCAATTTAACAGATATTAAAAAGGCATTTATAAAATTTCACACCCATTTATACTAAAAGGATTTTAAACCTCTTCACAAACAGTAAAATGTGAATTTTGTTAAGCTAACAAAGGGTATCAACATAAAGTCTACAAGGAACAATAATGGCGAAATATTAAAAAGTTTTCTCTCTAAACATGGAAATAAGATCAAGATGCTTGATATTATTAAAAATCATGTGGAGCAATAAAGGCTATATATGTAAAGCTCACAGCTAGCATTATACTCAATAGTGAAAGTCTTTTCTTTAAAATCTGGAACAAGACAAGGATGCTCACTTTTATCACTTCTTTTCAACATGGTATTGGAAGCCCTTACCAGAGCAATTAGGCTACAGACATAAATAAAAGGCATCCAAATTGAAAAGGAAGAAGTGAAATTATCACTGCTGACAACATGATCTTGTACATAGAAAACTCTAACGACTCCACCAAAGAATTGTTAGAACTAATAAGCAAATACAGTAAAGTTGCAGAATACAAGATCAACACACAGAAATCAGTAGCTTTTCTGAATACTAACAACAAACTATCTAAAAAGATATCAAGAAAATAATCCCATTTACAATAGCTACCAAAAAACACAAGATACTTAGGAATAAATTTAACCAAGGAGATGAAAGACTTGTACGTTAAAAACTATTAAATATTCATGAAAAAATCTGAAGACACATATCAATGGAAAGATACTTTGTGTTCATGGATTGGAAGAATTAATATCCTTAAAATGTTCTTACTACCCAAAATGACCTACAGACTTAATACAAAATCTGTCAAAATCCCAATGTCATATTTCATAGAAATAAAACAAAATTCTAAAATTTAAATGAAACCACAAAAACAAGGCAATCATGAGCAAAAAGAACAAAGCTTGGCATCCTCACACTACCTGATTTCAAACTATGCCACAAAACTGTGATAATTAAAACAGCATGATTCTTGCATAAAAATAGACATATCCCGCAATGGAACAGAACAGAGAGCCCAGAAAAAAGCCACACATGTATAGTACGTTGATTTTCAACAAAGCTGCCAATAATACACAATGTAAAAGGATAGTCTCTCCAAGAAATGATAGTGGGAAAATGGGATATCCACAAGCAAAAGAATGAAATTGGACACATCTTATACCATTTACAAAAAAAAAATCAACTCAAAATGGATTAAAGACTTAAACATAAGCCTTGAAACATAAGAAAACAGGGGAAAACTATACAACATTAGTCTTGGCAATGATTTTTTTTTATTTGACCCCAGAAGTTCAGACAATAATAGCAAAAATAGACAAATAGGATTATATCAAACTAAAAAGGTTCTTCACAGGAAAGGAAACAATTAACTGTGTGAAGAGACAGCATATACGTTGTGAGAAAATATTTACAATCCATACATCTGGTAATGTGTTAATATCCAAAATATATAAGGAACTCAACTCAATAGCAAGAAGACAACCCAATTTAAAAAATGGCTATAAGACCTGAGTAGACATTTTTCAAAAGAAAACATATACATGACCAACAGATACATGAAACAATTATCAGTGTCACTAATCATTAGAGAATGCAAATTAAAACCATAATAAATACCACTTCACACCTGTCAGAATGGCTGTTATCAAACATATGAATGATAAGTGTTGATGAGGATGTGGAGAAATGGGAACCCTGTACACTATTGGTGGGAATGTAAATTAGGACAGCCATTGTGGAAAACTGTATGGAGGTTCTGCAAAAAGTTAAAAATAGAATTATCATATGATCCAGCAATCCCACTTCTGGGTATCTACCAAAAGATTTAAAATCAGTATGACAAAGAGATGTTGGCACTCTCATTCTCATTACAGCATTATTCACAATAGCCACCTAAGTGCCCACCATCAGATACATGGATAAAGCCTGAAACTCTTTGTGTGTGTGTGTGTGTGTGTGTGTTTATTATTATACTTTAAGTTTTAGGGTACATGTGCACAATGTGGAGGTTAGTTACACATGTATACATGTGCCATGCTGGTGTGCTGCACCCATTAACTCGTCATTTAGCATTAGGTATATCTCCTAATGCTATCCCCCCCCCACCCCACAACAGTCCCCAGAGTGTGACGTTCCCCTTCCTGCGTCCCTGTGTTCTCATTGTTCAATTCCCACCTATGAGTGAGAACATGTGGTGTTTGGTTTTTTGTCCTTGCGATAGTTTACTGAGAATGATGGCTTCCAGCTTGATCCATGTCCCTACAAAGGACATGAACTCATCATTTTTTATGGCTACATAGTATTCCATGGTGTATATGTGCCACATTTTCTTAATCCAGTCTGTCATTGTTGGACATTTGGGTTGGTTCCAAGTCTTTGCTATTGTGAATAGTGCTGCAATAAACATACATGTGCATGTGTCTTTATAGCAGCATGATTTATAGTCCTTTGGGTATATACCCAGTCATGGGATGGCTGGGTCAAATGGTATTTCTAGTTCTAGATCCCTGAGGAATCGCAACACTGACTTCCACAATGGTTGAACTAGTTTACAGTCCCACCAACAGTGTAAAAGTGTTCCTATTTCTCCACATCCTCTCCAGCACCTGTTGTTTCCTGACTTTTTAATGATTGCCGTTCTAACTGGTGTGAGATGGTATCTCATTGTGGTTTTGATTTGCATTTCTCTGACGGCCAGTGATGCTGAGCATTTTTTCATGTGTCTTTTGGCTGCATAAATGTCTTCTTTTGAGAAGTGTCTGTTCATATCCTTTGCCCACTTTTTGATGGGGTTGTTTGTTTTCTTCTTGTAAATTTGTTTGAGTTCATTGTAGATTCTGGATATTAGCCCTTTGTCAGATGAGCAGGTTGCAAAAATTTTCTCCCATTTTGTAGGTTGCCTGTTCACTCTGATGGTAGTTTCTTTTGCTGTGCAGAAGCTCTTTAGTTTAATTAGATCCCATTTGTCAATTTTGGCTTTTGTTGCCATTGCTTTTGGTGTTTTAGACATGAAGTCCTTCCCCATGCCTATGTCCTGAATGGTAATGCCTAGGTTTTCTTCTAGGGTTTTTATGGTTTTAGGTCTAACGTTTAAGTCTTTAATCCATCTTGAATTAATTTTTGTATAAGGTGTAAGGAAGGGATCCAGTTTCAGCTTTCTACATATAGCTAGCCAGTTTTCCCAGCACCATTTATTAAATAGGGAATCCTTTCCCCATTGCTTGTTTTTCTCAGGTTTGTCAAAGATCAGATAGTTGTAGATATGCAGTGTTATTTCTGAGGACTCTGTTCTGTTCCATTGATCTATATCTCTGTTTTGGTACCAGTACCATGCTGTTTTGGTTACTGTAGCCTTGTAGTATAGTTTGAAGTCAGGTAGTGTGATGCCTCCGGCTTTGTTCTTTTGGCTTAGGATTGACTTGGCGATGTGGGCTCTTTTTTGGTTCCATATGAACTTGAAAGTAGTTTTTTCCAATTCTGTGAAGAAAGTCATTGGTTGCTTGATGGGGATGGCATTGAATCTATAAATTACCTTGGGCAGTATGGCCATTTTCACGATATTGATTCTTCCTACCCAGGAGCATGGAATGTTCTTCCATTTGTTTGTATCCTCTTTTATTTCATTGAGCAGTGGTTTGTAGTTCTCCTTGAAGAGGTCCTTCACATCCCTTGTAAGTTGGATTCCTAGGTATTTTATTCTCTTTGAAGCAATTGTGAATGGGAGTTCACTCATCATTTGGCTCTCTGTTTGTCTGTTATTGGTGTATAAGAATGCTTGTGATTTTTGTACATTGATTTTGTATCCTGAGACTTTGCTGAAGTTGCTTATCAGCTTAAGGAGATTTTTGGGCTGAGACAATGGGGTTTTCTAGATATACAATCATGTCGTCTGCAAACAGGGACAATTTGACTTCCTCTTTTCCTAATTGAATACCCTTTATTTCCTTCTCCTGCCTAATTGCCCTGGCCAGAACTTCCAACACTATGTTGAATAGGAGTGGTGAGAGAGGGCATCCCTGTCTCGTGCCAGTTTTCAAAGGGAATGCTTCCAGTTTTTGCCCATTTAGTACTCTTAAAAAGATGGAAAAATTCTCTTTCATTTGTGGCAACATGGATGGAACTAAGGAAGATTTTTCCAGATGAAATAAGCCAGGCACAAAAAGACAAATGCTACATGTTTTCACTTAGATGTGGAATTTAAAACACTGGATATTAGAAGCAATGTAGAATGGTAGTTACAGGGTTGGGATTGATGGGGAGATGTTAGTCAACAGTTATAACGTTTTGGTGGAGGAATAAGTGAGTTTTTCTGAGATCTATTGCACAGCATGGCGAATATAGTTAATAATATTTTACTGTACATTTCAAAATTGCTAAGACAGTACATTTCAAATGTTCTCATCACAAAAAAAGATAAGCATTTGAGGAAATTGATATGTTATCTTAATTATTCCACATTGTGTCCATAAATCGTATCACTTTGTGCCCTATAAATATATAATTGTAAATTGTCAAGTTATAATAAAATTTTTTAAGTACTAGAGGTACTAAGTTATGACATGTACCAGAAAAAAAAATGAAACAGAAGGGTTTGAAAAGAAGTAACCATGTCATAATTCACAAATTATAGGATTCTCTATGTAGAAAATCTAAATAGAATTTACAATCTGAAATTAATAAGTGAACTCAGCAAGCATGCTGGATACAAAGGTGATATAAAAACATTAGTTTTTGAACAATTAAAAACAATTAGAAAATAAAAATGTAAAAGATATACTTTAATAGCATTAAAAGCTTTAAATATCTAGAAATAAATTTAACAGCAAATATACAAACCCTTTGCATAAAAAAAACATAAAATATTACTGAGAGAAATCAGTGAAGACCTAAATAGAAAGAAAACTGTGAATGACCATGTATCAGAAACTTCAACATGGTAAATGTGTCAATTCTCCTAGGTGGTAATTTTGTATACATGATAATTCTAAGCTTTAAATAGAATTATATAAAGCAAAAATAGTCAAACAATCTTTGAAAAGAAAATGCCCTATGTTGAACATTATTTTTATTTTACCTGGCATTATTTTTTTATTATTTTTTTTTTACAACAATGGAGAGTTTAATTTCTTGCCTTCTGATAAGATCTGAAGGAACTTGTAGGACCAATTCAGATGTTCTAATCTAGAGATCTACTTTAGTCAGAATCTGCTAACTCAATTGAGGAAACATTCAAAGTGCAAGCAAATGGACAAATAAAACCTTTAAAGTTTCATGAAACAACCATGGTCCTTCCAGGCAGTTATAAATTTGTTTGGATTTTGGCTCTGCCAGTTAAAGACTGCACAACTTCAGCAAGTAAGTTAATCTTCGAGGGTCTCAATTTCCTCAACAGTAAAATTGAGATTTATTATTCCTCCCTAGAAAAGTTGTTGTGAGGAAAAAAGATAAAACGTTTTAAAATGTAGCTGTCTGACAAATAGAAAACATTCAATGTTACTTTTTTTTAAAAAAATTGTATTACTTCAAAATTTTTTTTATTATTATACTTTAAGTTTTAGGGTACATGTGCACAACGTGCAGGTTTGTTACATATGTATACATGTGCCATGTCTTCCTACTTCAGGTCAATGTGCTGACTTTGTAGTTGTTGAAAATTATCAAGTAAATATCAGTTAGTTGAGTCCAGGTTGAGTGGCAAGTGAACTAATAGTTTCAGGTTGGATAGAAAAAGTAAAACTATGTCAAATTTGCTTCCTTTGATTGTAAATTCTTCCACGTGGTTTTTAAATTTTTAAGGAAAGAGAAATCTGTGTGCTTTAAAAATTTATCTATTTTGCTTTGGGGTCTGAGTTTATAGGTACATCTTTAAGATCTCAGGTGCTGGGCTTGAGCCTTAAGAGGTTATGAAACCTTGAACCAACATGCAAAAAGTTTGGATTTTAATGCCATCATCAATTAATTGATAATGGCCACCTGGAGCATGTATAGAAAAGGATTCTGAAGCTGAGTCTGAGCTTACCAGAAAAAGAAGCAACATCTGCTATGGGTGTGGGAGGTGAGAATGGTAGCAAGAATGCATATTTATTTCTGACAAACCCTATCCTACCCCATGGTATATTGCATTTCAGAGTATGATAAATCCTCTTCACATAAAAAATGTTCTTCAAGCTTCCACATGATAGAAAAGTTGTACTTTGAATGTGCATAAATAACAAAATATATAATGACCAGAATTTATGTTTAAAATTACTCGTATTTTATTAAAATAAATTCACATGCATTTGGATAATACTTTATATTTTTCTATTGTATGGTACACTATTTATTCAAACTGCTGTCAATCTTTGTTACTCATATGGATTTGAGTCCACTTGCAATAACAGTTATACCCTATGAGTTCTATACCCCTTATGTTGTAAAAATTCCTCCATGCAATATATTTTTAAATTAAGACAAGCTGTGGATTTTTAAATGGATAAAAATATTGAGATGAATTTGTTTGCTGTTGCTTCTCTAGTTCTTTTAATTTTGATGTTAGGGCGTCAATTTTAGATCTTTCCTGCTTTCTCTTGTGGGCATTTAGTGCTATAAATTTCCCTCTACACACTGCTTTAAATGTGTCCCAGAGATTCTGGTATGTTGTATCTTTGTTCTCATTGGTTTCAAAGAACCACTACTACTGGGTAGTATACCCAAAAGATTACCCACTACTGGGTATATACCCAAAGGATTATAAATTATTCTACTATAAAGACACATGCACATGTATGTTTATTGCAGCACTATTCACAATAGCAAAGACTTGGAACCAACCCAAATGTCCATCAATGATAGACTGGATAAAGAAAATGTGGCATATATACACCATGGAATACTATGCAGCCATAAAAAATGATGAGTTCATGTCCTTTGCAGGGACATGGATGAAGATGGAAACCATCATTCTCAGCAAACTAACACAGGAACAGAAAACCAAACACTGCATGTTCTCACTTGTAAGTGAGCAATGAGAACACATGGACATAGGGAGGGGAACATCACACAATGGGGCCTGTCAGGGGATGGAGGGATAGGGGAGGGATAACATTAGGAGAAATACCTAATGTAGGTGACAGGTTGATGGGTGCAGCAAACCACCATGGCATGTGTATACCTATGTAACAAAATTGCACGTTCTGCACATGTACCCCAGAACTTAAAGTATGATAAAATATGTATGTATATTGAGATGATTATAAAAAAGAGTCCATGGCATTACTCTATATAATAGTTACTATACAGGATATATGTACACAAAGCTTATTCATTAAACAATATCATCATTACGTTTGCTTCAGAATGAAGGAGAGAGTCTCATGTGATAGAAAATGAACAAAATGGTTGGGCAAAGTGGCTCATACATGTAATCCCAGCACTTTGGGAGGCCAAAGCAGGAGGATCACTCGAGTACAGGAATCTGAGACCAGCCTGGGCAACATAGCAAAACTACATGGTGAACACCTGTAGTCCCAGCTACTCAAGAGGCTTGAGCCAAGAGGATCAGTTGAGCCCAGGACTTGGAGGTTGCAGTGAACTATGATCACATTGCTGCACTCCAGCCTGGATGACAGAGTGAGACGCTATCAAAAAGAAAGGAAGAAAAAAGAAGAAAGGAAAGAATGAGGTCAGAATCAATATCATTAGGAACGTATAATTGATTGCGTAGTCCAAGTATCCAAAGTTCCTACCTTCTTTCTTTTCACCAAACATAAATGGCTCCTTCCCATTTATCCCAGAGTATTCACACCCTGAAAGTATTAATACTGAGAGACCAGACTTTCAGAAATTCAGTGGGGCAAACTATATAAAATCATACAAAATCAGTGGCACAAATCAAAAGAGGTCCCAAATGCCAGCCTATAGAATCATGCTGTTGAGACAGCCAAGTATAAAAGGATCACCGGAGAACCTCCAACCTGCCGGTACACTGAGAGGAATGCGCACTGGGTTGGAGCCTCGGGAAGTTCACACCATTTGCAGAGGGGAGGAGCCTGGCCTCTCCTGTTCTGGGAGGGAAACGAATTCAATTTGTGAGGCAGGAAGCCTATACTAGCATGGCTCTCTCCCTGCTGAGAGGACCCTGTTTTCCTTTTCTTCCTTTTTGCCCAATAAATTCCATTTTTCTCACCCTTCAAAGTGTCAGCAAGCCTAATCTCTCATGGCCATGTGACAAGAACCCGGCTTTTAGCTGAACAAAGGAGAAAGTCCTACAACACTGTCACCAGCTCATCTGTATCTCCACCAGTAAGTGCCAGAAAATAAAGCAAATTAAATCAGTAAGGACAGTTGATTCTTCTTTCAGTGTCATGATTTATGAATACCAAATTTTATATGATCTTGGCTCCATGGTAAGATGAAGAATATAACACATTTATTTTATTTTAGGAGTTTTTTATGCTAACACATCAGCACATTTTTAGTTACTTACATGTATCTATGAAATATGTTTTTCCTGTTATTTTGCAATTTGAGGCAGAATTTTTTAAAACATTCCTCAATATCACCACTCCTTGCACACCAGCCTATCTTGAACTTAAATAGAGAATAGAATGCTGCCAAAACTAATGAACTATGGCTGTGGAGAATAATTCTTCAAGAGACATTACCCACTGAACATTTCAGTAGTTTATGTTAAGCATCCACAAATCCTCTGGTTGTCAGGAGGGAAAAATAAGTTCCTGTCTTTGGGCTTATTTCCTTAAAATCCTTGTATTTTTTTCCTGTATAAGGAGGCCCATTTTTTTCAGTGAAAGACCAGGTTTAGCACAGTAGCCCAGCAGATTCATGGGATCATTTTACAGACAAGAGCATCTATAATTCATGGGAACAGTATTTGACCTGCTAGAATTCTTGGTACCCTTATTCAGCTATAATTTTATTTTACCACATCTTATTTTAATATCAGCTTAGACTATAACCTCCCTATTTAGTTTTTCTGTTACTGTTTTAAATTCAGCACTACAGTTTCTAGACCTCAGAGCAGAGCTTTTGATTTTAGGATTATAATCCAGGAATTTTTCTTAAAGTAATGAATTATTTATAAAGCTAAAACACCTTGGAGTTGAGTAAGTTAACACTCCTGAGAACTCCCAGGTATACTGACTGCCTAACTAGATGCAAGGCATAGTGTGAGTTGCAAAGGATGTAAGTATGAGTATAATATGGTCCCTGCCCTCAGAAGCCTTCTGTATGTTTATTAAATTGTATCATTATGTTCAGCAATGACTCCCTGAGCATTTACTATGAATGGGGCATTTTACAAGATTGCATGAGACACTCAGTTCTTGCCTGCAGTATGATTAACATATTTTTTCCAAATAGTTTGAAATTTCTAGTGAAGCAGTAACACACTCTATAGACTATTACAAGTGTTTGTGGTTCTAAATGAGTACATTAATGTACACTCTTGTCTCATCTTCTCAACTGAAAAGTTTTCTATGGAAATGACCCTGTGATAGGTATTTTTTGTATTTTCAATATCAAGCCCAATCTAGACAGATATTCCTTAAATGTAGACCTAAGGCACCTACATAACAACTATGAGAAATAGCCATGGAAAAGCATTCTTTTTCAAAAATGTGTGTGAAGTGCTACTATAGAGATGTTATCTGGTCCCAAGGAAGAATAAGGGAGGAATAACCCATCTGGAAACAGTTTAATAAATGCCAATTGAACAAATGAATAAATACACTAAAATGAAGTTGCTTGAAATTTAGAAGTTTAAATGATTACTGCTCGTTATAACTTATGAAAATAGTTGGGATATTCATGTGCCATTGTTTTTGGGAGTTACAAATATTATTTTTATCTAAACCCAAACAATTTCTTATTAGTTGTATTTTGTTTCTCTTCAACCACAACAATGATCATTTGTCCCAAAACCAGAGAAAGCATAACGTGATCCTTGCAACAAGACACGGTCCCCTTGAGACATCTTTTTGATTTGGATCTTGAAGAATTTTTGTATTGATGAACTGTCTTGAACAGAAGTGTTTAGAGAATACTTGTCAGTCATCCATGGAGCCAACAGAGGGTGTCAACAAACAGTGTCAATATTCCAGTAAATATATATTGTCTACTATGTGCCAGGTACTCTAGTAAACACTAGTGAAAAATGGACAGTAACACATTGGTTCTGGCCTCAAGGAGCTCAGAGTGAATGACATGTGAATGAGCAGGGAAAGAACAAACTTAAAACTGGGGTCATGGTTTGCTTTGCTGTCATGCAATCATACTACTCTTTACTTTAAGCCAGTGGTTCCCAACATACAGATCCTGGACCAGCATCAGCAACACCTGAAAACTTGTCAAAATGCAGATTCTTAGGTCCAAGCCCAGACTCATTGGATCATAAACTTGAGGCAGGGGCCCCAGCAATCTGGGTTTTAACAAGTCCTCTAGATGATACTAATGCAGCCTAAAGTTCAAGCACCACAATCTAGGCCAACTCCAGTACATTACTTGTCCTCTCCCGTTCAGGCACCAATGCTACGACTGTAACTAAAATTATGTCTCCCTGCTCATTCTTTTATGTAAATTAATAAAGTCATGAAATAATTATGTATATTAAACAGGAACCCAAAATATAACAATTTTTGTTCACTTAAACGTATATATTTATTTCTGCCAATTTATGGTCCTGGTAAAGTTTCAGTGGCAGCCTTTGTTTTCTTTTCTTCACCTTCTGTAATTCCAGCCAAAGTGCTTGATATTAATTTAAAATGGAACAGAAAGTGGCTTTAAAATCCTCTGAAATCTCATGCATATTCTTGCTTATAAACTTAATTTTAGTCTAAAAAATTATGACCATTGTGCAAAACACAGCTTGATAAATGTCAACGTGAAGAACAGGCAGACAGAGAGAGTAGTGTTGACTAAATTTAAGACTTTTTTTCCTCCAGAGTAAGGACTATTCTGTGATGTCATCCTATTTCCTAATCAGTAGCAGTAGCAGCAGCAGCAGCAGCATCTCTGGTTACTCAGACTACTTTAAAGAAGAAAACTGGCCCTCTGTGCAAACTAATAAGAATTCTGTTTAATCTTTGAAGTGTCTTAGGGTGATTTAGGAAATGAATGAACCTATTGTCATTAGTCAACCTCATGTGTCTGTCTGGAATAAATGTCTGTCTCTCTTAGAGGAGAGAGGCAAGAGGCAAGATAGAACCTCTGTACAATTGCAGATTTCCAAGTCACAGTCATGTTGGTGAAACTAGCAAGACAACTTCTTCTGTGATTCCTTTGAGGAAGAATTGGAGGGAATGCTAGAGATAAACTAAACAGGAGATGCCTCCATGGAACCTCATCACTTCCACCCAGGATTTCAGAAGTCTGTGGTGAGGTGAAGACTCTGAGATTGGAAACTTTGCCTTTTCTTTATAGTCTTCTTCCTTGACATGAATTTATCAGCCATGTGGAACTCTTGACCAGAGAGATATGAACACATTAAACTAGTCTATATAAGACTATATAAGAATTTTGTACTCCAAATATATATAAGCAAGCTAAACTTAAACACATATTTTATTACAACCCTCCTATTTAGAAATTCTTTAAGTTCTTATGTTGTGGTCCTTCCTGGCTTCCCTCGCCCTTTTTTTTGTTTTGTTTTGTTTTGTTTTGTTTTGTTTTGTTTTTGAGACAGAGTCTCACTCTGTCACCAAGGCTGGAGTGCAGTGGCGCGATCTTGGCTCACTGCAAGCTCCGCCTCCCGGGTTCAAGCCAGTCTCCTGCCTCAGCCTCCCGAGTAGCTGGGACTACAGGCGCCCGCCACCACGCCCGGCTAATTTTTTGTATTTTTAGTAGAGACAGGGTTTCACTGTGTTAGCCAGGATGGTCTCAATCTCCTGACCTCGTGATCCGCCCGCCTCAGCCTGCCAAAGTGCTGGGATTACAGGCGTGAGCCACCACACCCGGCCAGCTTCCCCCTTTTTTTAATCACTTATCTTTTTACTAAGTCCCTCCACATCTAGTCCAAGAATTAAGTATTTTGTAGGATACACCTGTGGCAGACCTGAGTTGTTGCCTACTCAATAGGTGACCCTTCTTCCCTACAAAGAGATCACAATTAACTAGTGGTCTCAGGAGAGAGAGGCCCCACCCATAATTCATGAGGATGAACAATAATAACTCTATGGTAGCCATAGAAATTTTACTTGATTTTGCCAGTTAGTAGTCTGGAATTGGCACAAGACCAATTCTGACTAAGGAGATGTAACAGTTTAAGAAGAGGTTCCTTCTGGGAAAACAAGAGCTGTCTTTTTTGTTGGGATATTTGTGTGAGGACATCCCCATGAGATGACAAGGGCAAGAACAAAAAGGCAATAGCTTAGAGTGGAAAAATGGAAGGAGAGTATAGCCTGGGAAGCTTGGTAGCATCTTTGAGCAACTGAACTGATAACCTCAATCATCCACGTTCAAGCTTCTTGTTTGTGGAAATACCTCTATTTGGTCAAGACATCACTGGTTACATTTCCAGCTATATGTAGTCTAACATGTCTCTGGCAGCATAAAGTATGTATCACTATTTCAAAGCCAACTTCCTTTTAAGTCCAAAAGCAACAGCCACATTCCCAGGTAATATGGCCTGGGCAACACCTTTCCACTAATCAGAAAAAGTGTAGTATGAGCCTCATCTTTGCATCCAAAAATGATTCTATATTAAAAGAGTGTAGGTATTCATTAATTACTAGTTAAAAACTAATTTTCATTTTACCACTGCCCAATCAGAGTTTTCCAACTTTTCAACATGGTAAACTACCACATCACTTTATATATAGGTTAGGTTTGTTTTACTCTATATTCTTAGAAATTATCTAAATTTTGTTTTCTGGCTCTTTGGCTGTACATTTTGTTTAAACAATTTTATTACAATCTCAAAAATATCTTTTTCTTTAGCTTTTCCCTTCATTTCTTTTTTCCATTTTTATTTTCCTTGGTTCTTCCCAAATCTCTTTTAGAGAATATTTCCTTAAAATTATCTTCTCTTTGTTCCCTAAAGTGTTCTTGTTTCCCTGTGGTTAGTTTCTCTTTTTGTGTGTGAGTACATAGTCGGTGTATAAACTCATGGGGTACATTAGATATTTTGGTACAGGCATGCAATGCATAATAATCACATCATGGAAAATTGGGTATTCATCCCCTCAAGCATTTATCTTTTGTGTTACAAGCAATCTATACTCTTTTAGTTATTTTTAAATGAACAATTAAGTTATTATTGACTGTAACTTCCCCTGTTGTAGTATCAAGTACTAGGTCTTATTCTGTCTTCCTAGTTTTTTGGTACCCATTAACCATCTCCTCCTCTCCCCTGCCTCACATCTACTACCTTGTAGCCTCTAGTAACCATTCTTCTATTCTCTATCTCTGTGAGTTCAATTTTTTTTATTTTTAGATCACACAAATAAGTGAAAACATGTGATGTTCGTCTTGCTGTTCCTGGCTTATTTCACTTAACATAATGACCTCCAGTTTCATCCATAATGACCTCCATGTCAGTTGTTGCAATAACAGAATCTCATTCTTTTTCATGGCTGAATAGTACTCCATTGTGTATAAGTAGCACATTTCCTTTATCCATTCACCTGTTGATGGACACTTAGGTTGCTTCCAAATCCTGGCTACTGTGAACAGTGCTGCAACAAACATAGGAGTGCATATATCTCTTTGATAGACTGATTTCCTTTCTTTCCAGTATATTAGCAGCAGTGGGACTGCTGGATTGCATGGTACCTCTATTTTTAGTTTTTTGAGGAACCTTCAAACTGTTCTCCATAGTGGTTGTACTAATTTACATTCCCACTAGCAGTGTACGAGGGTTCCCTTTTCTTGTGGTTATTTTTTTTTTTAACTTAAAGAATTGGTTCTTCTTTACCCTCATGACTCCAAGTATACTTTTTTTTTTTTTTTTTTTTTTTTGAGACAGAGTCTCAACTCTGTCCCTAGGCTGGAGTGCAGTGGCGTAATCTCGGCTCACTGCAACCTCTGCCTCCCAGGTTCAAGCAATTCTCCTGCCTGAGTAGCTGGGACTACAGGCACATGCCACCATGCCCAGCTTGTTTTTGTATTTTTAGTACAGTTGGGATTTCACCATGTTGGCCAGGATGGTCTCGATCTCTTGACATCATGATCTGCCTGCCTTGGCCTCTCAAAGTGCTGGCATTATAGGCATGAGCCACCAGGCCCAGCCAGACATTTTTATTTAAGAAAGAGGCACTACAAGGCTGAAACTAGTTAGTATGGGTTTCTCCTGTTGCTTAATAAGATATTTTTTACTCACCCTTACTCTTTACCCAACAGTAGAATTATAACAAGCTCTAACCATTTAAGTGTCCATTAGAACACCAGATTCAGAGTTTTAGCTGTCAGCAGGCAGGCCCTTTGAAAGCCTAAAGGAACACAGCTTTATTCTGGAGCACTAAGTCCTAGCAGCCTGAGTTCTACACAGATAGTTACGTAATTCTATTTATTTATTTATTTATTTATTTATTTATTTATTTATTTATTGAGATGGAGTCTCGTTCTGTCACCCAGGCTGGAGTGCAGTGGCATAATCTCGGCTCACTGCAAAATCCACCTCCCAGGTTCAAGCTATTCTCCTGCCTCAGCCTCCCCAGTAGCGGGGATTACAAGCACGTGCCACCATGCCCAGCTAATTTTTTGTATTTTTAGTAGAGATGGGGTTTCACCGTGTTAGCTGGGATGATCTCGATCTCCTAACCTCATGATCCGCCCACCTTGGCCTCCCAAAGTGCTGGGATTACAGGTGTGAGACACCGCACCCGGCCAATTCTATTTCTTTAGAGTAGAATTCATTCTCCTTTGCCTGAGGCTTAACACTGCTCCAATCATTCTGCACATGAGATTGGGGAGGCAGCCGGAGCAAGGACAAAATTGTTCCCCTGTGGATCTTCAGGTCTTCTCCCACTCAAACATATACACACACCACGGTCTTAGCCTCACATCTCACTTCTACTGCTTCTGACGCCAGAATCTCTTCAGTATTCCACCTTGTAGACTGGCACGTTTTCTCCAACTCTTCACAGTGTACTATGGACTGTGATTCCATCACAATTTTTCATCAGACAACAGGAATCTCTCATTCATTCATTTTCTACCCTCAAGAAATTGGTTGAAATCTCTCAGTTCCTGGTACATCCCCCTCCATTTCTTCTTACTATGCTATGAGCTTACTCTTTCTTTCACTTCTAACTCTCTTTTAGTGGGACCTCAGGCATAACAGAGGCATGCCTATCATCATTCCACAATTTCTACCATAATTCTGTTAAAAAAAAAAAAACACTCTTTTCCTATCCTCTTACCTTACTTTCTCACTGGCAGTCTCCCCCAAATCCCCTGCTCTAGCCCTGCTCTGTGGACTCCTCTATTGCCATATTCGGCTGTATTCTCCTGATTCTTTATTTCAAAGTCAAAATAATGACTCTTGCAATATTAAAGCCTTCTTCTAAGGGTGGGTTGGAGGATTCAGAGGAGGCAACTAAGAATTGAGCATCAAAGCCAGAATACTCTTTAGCAGTCAGGGAAAAGAGTAATGCTGATAACACTCATCAATCACTACTTTTCACTATGTCATGTCTATTTTCTTTTCTGCCTTCTTTCACTAGTTTACAGGATCCTTGAAAGAGTACTGTTTTGTACACTATTATGAGCCTAGAACATTGAAGGTACTCTATATATTGAAAGAGAAGAATGAAGTATAATAGTATTACTGTCTACCTAATACAACGAGAAAATTAAGCATTTGAAAGGAAAAGCAATTGGTATGAAGTCACATAGATTATACATGGCAGATCCAGGGCATTGATTAGCTGGGCGGGGCATAGAAAGTTCTCAAGACACATACTGTTTGTAGATTTTTATTGCATAGACCAGACTGCCACTGCTGTAAGTCAAAGATTTCAATGTATCATGATATCGCCTCTTACTTACAATGTTAAGCTTTTCAGGCAAGACAATAGAAGGACCAAGCCTAATATGCTATGTGTTGGACTAGAAAGTTGACTAGTCAGGTAACTGAAAAGATCTATAGCTTTATTCTGAAGGCCTGAAACAATATCCAAGAAATCCACAGTGCATTCAGCTAGATTACATCTGGAAGGTTAATATGGCAGAACTCTGGAGCCTTCAGCTTACAGCCAAGTGGAAGCAATCTTGTTCCTCCTATGTAATAGACAACTTTCTTGTTTCTGCCTTCCCTGAACCCTCAAGAGGCTGCAAGTTGGGAGTGAATGAGTAAGACTTTCTGGAATATCCCCACTATGGAGCATCCCAGTGGCAATCACCACCATGTTGTGCTGTCTTATGGGTATAATGAGGAGGTAGGGAATAGCTACAAACCTAATGATACCAGCCATTCTGTCAACAGTTGCAGTGACCTCTCTGCTTAAATTTCATGAAACAGTATACTCTCTCAAACACTGAAAAACGATGTGATGTCCTTGTTTTACAGAGAAGTCACAACTCTGTTAAGCAAATTTAACATAGATCAGATAAAGTCATTGATTTATGATTAGAAACACAGATAGGTAATGTTAATTAGATGTGCCTACACTGGATTATTGTAGCCTTTCCATTTAAAAATTATTTTTAAATAAGTTAATTTCTTTTTCAGTGAAATCATTAGTTCACCAAATTTAATTTTTATTGTTTTGATTTTTGGCTACAGTTAACCACAATGTATGGTAGAACACTTATTCAAGTAATATTTCTGAATATCTACCTTGTCCCATTCATATATAAATATAAATACAAGTACTCTATGATTGGCGAGGACTGTGCCTGCTTTCTCTAGCTAAAAGAATTAATATAGGGTGATTCCCTTAGATAAAAGTCAAATCATTTAAGTTAAATTCCTCTGGAGATTTAGATTTAAGTATGCCTGAAATGTGTCATATAAACAGGATTTTGCATATTGTCATGTCACCTTATGTTTTGCAATATTTTCTTTTCACCTTTTGTTTATTAACCAAAACCATTTATGTCCCATTAGAGAGAAAAAAAATTCTGATTTATTCCTAACCTCTTTTATTCACTAAATTATTTCCAGCCAATGCCACATAGCAATGGTTAAACCACAAAGACCCAACAATCAAAATAAATGTACGTAGTCAAAAAACAAACAATAATTCATTCACCATGAGAGTTGAGTAGCTTTCAAATGTGAAAAATAAAGCTGCTTCTTAAATTAGGACAGATTGGATTGAACTCTTCTACAAATACACCATTTGTAATATCCTGAAGATTGGTGAATTTTCCCAGTAATCCTCTGCAAATAAAAACAACTAATAGCCAAGAAAGAAGAGATTTTTGTTCTATTCCTGTTCTAGGCAATACTGGTCCTCCACGATAATAAGGAAAGAACAGCAAATGAAACAGCAAACAGCTAGAGTTGTTCCAGTTCCCTGTGAAGCTAGCCAGGGGCCCCAGCAGAGTGAGCTTCAGCCATTCTCCAGTCCAAGGCTCTTAGAAGATGCCACTGTGTGGCACAGAGGAAACAATGCAGAAAGGAAACAACTACATGATATATTACTTACATAGACTTCAAGCAAAATCAGTGGGTCAAGAGAAGGTTAGAACTCTTAAAAATTTATCTTGATTGGCTTTAGGGTACCGTCAACTCTTCTTTATGAAACACAAAGTTCTTCCACTCATGGGCTCACCACGTTATTTTTGGCACAAACCTCTCTCAAATTTCTCCCTATATCTTTTCAATGGGAACTGATGGAACTAATTCTGCCTTTCACTACTATTTATATTATTTGTAAATAATTTCTCATTTTAAGCTCATTACTATAATATATATCCCACCAGGAGTAGTACATTCTAAGATTCCATCTTTATTGACTTGACTAAACTCCTACTGTGATCTTGGAAGACCTTAATTTCATGATTGCGAGAAAACAAAGAATTCTATCATCCTGACTATATTCATTAATTTCTTGTTCTCTCTTCCTCTCTCTCTGTCTCTCTCACTCTCTGTATAAGTTTTAATTAACCTATATATTTTCTCTTAAATTTAACAACTAACCCTAAGTTCCTTTCCTTAAAAAAAAGTTTAAGCAAGAAAAGGAAAAATATAATTTATTATGTCTCAAGTATATTCTCCATTGATATGACAAATTTCATTAAGAGTGGGTGAGATGCACTTATAATGTCTATTATCAAAAAAGACAAAAATAACAAATGCTATTGAAGATGCAAAAAGGAACTCATACACTGTTTTTGGGAATGTAAATTAATACAGCCATTATGGAAACCAGTATGGAAGTTTCTCAAAAAACTAAAAATAGAGCTATCATACCATCCAGCAACCCCACTTCTGGGTGTTTATTCCAGGGAAAGGAAATCAGTGTTATCAAAGAGACACCTGTACCTCCATATTTATTGCAGCACTATTCACAACAGCCAAGATACGGAATCAACCTAAGTGTCCATCAATAGATGAATGAATAAAGGACATGTGGTACATATGAGCAATGAAATACTAATTCAGCCATAAAAATAATGAAATCCTGTCATTTGCTGCAATGTAGACGGAACAGGAGGAAATAAGCCAGGCACAGAAATACAAATATTGCATATTCTCATTATTATGTGGGAGCTTAAAAAAATGTATATCTTGTGGAGGTAGAGGAAGTTGAATGACAGATACCAGAGACTGGGAATGTGAGGGTCAGGAGGTGAAGAAACTTTGGTTAACATGCAAACACACACTTACATGGAAGGAATAAGTGCTAGTGGGGTTTTTTTGGTTTTTTGTTTTTTTGTTTTTTTGAGATGGAGTCTCACTTTGTCACCCAGGCTGGAATGCAGTGGCACGATCTCAGCTCACTGCAAGCTCTGCCTCCCAAGTTTATGCCATTCTCCTGCCTCAGCCTCCTGAGTATCCGGGACTACAGGCACCCGCCACCACGCCCGGCTAATTTTTTTGTATTTTTAGTAGAGACGGGGTTTCACTGTGTTAGCCAGGATGGTCTCAATCTCCTGACTTGGTGATCTGCCCACCTCGGCCTCCCAAAGTGCTGGGATTACAGGTGTGAGCCACTGCACTGGGCCTATTGGTTGATAGAAGAGTAAAGTGACTATAGTTAAAAACAATATATTGTGTATTTATAGAATATTTCTAAAATAACTATTAATAACTAATGGAAGAGATCTGAAATATTTCCAGCGTAAAGAAACGATAACTGTTTGGGGTGATGAATATCCTAGATACCCTGACTTGAACATTACACACTGTACCCATGTATCAAAATACCACATGTACCCCATAAATATGTACAAATATTATGTGTTAATTTTTTCAAGTTAAAAAAGAGTGGAAATGGAAATAAATTTTAAATAAAATAACTAGATACAGATAATGGTGTCCTGATTCTTGATAAGGGTAAAAATATAGCCTAAATCTTGGGATTAAATTGACAGTATAATCAAACCTGAAGAATGATTCCCTATGAGTTGTACCTGGAGGTACAATGGTAGAAACACAGAATTTCAATATGAAAAAGAGAGTGGTGGTTGGAGACATAGTTCTTGTTTCTGCTGAGATGAGTAGATTTATGGTTGGGAAAATATCACTTAAGGGTGTGAGAGCAAAGCTGATGAAGCTTAGGAAATGAAAAAAAGCAGCACGTACTATGAGTCTGCTGAAGGAGAAGTACAGGGGGTCTGTATTTCTGCAAAGCAGAGGCTAGTTTTCCAACACTGATCATAACACATCTATAGCTACTTTTTGGAATAACTCAATTGCAGGCATGCTTATGAATGAAATCTATTATTTAGAGAACAACATGGAGAAGTTAAATGGCCATATTTGTATTCTTATGGGGTGGGAAGTTGTGTTATTTTATCTGGCCTGTTTATAGTGAATAGATTAAAAAAATTAAGTCACAGGGACTGGAAAATTTCCTAGCAAAGAAAGGGCTCAGGATGAGCGAATTTCTTTCACTCTATTAAAAGTTTTCTGTTTTGTTTTTCTTTCTTCCTATTTTTTTAAGAGATGCTGTGCCAGTCCTGAGTAATACACAATTGAAAGCAAATACAGAATCAGCTAAATTCAATCAAAGTATGGATGTCTCATACATGTTAAAATAAGGTAATCACTATAAAATAGTCAATCGTTTCTTCCACTTTCCATCTTGACAGACTCCTTTGGATATATGTAAATTACTGATTCCTTCTGGTTTATTGCCATCGGGACTGTCTGAGTGTTTATTTTTTGGAAGGCAGGTGTAAATAAAGCTAAGTTACTTTACAGTAAAGCAGCAAAGTAAGGTTATAAACCAGAAGTTTAATTCTCCTTTTCCAGATGCCACCCTCGACATAGAAGTTACAAAAAGAAACATACCTTTTAGAGTCTGCCAAAGGGATCAGCTGAGGAGAAATTACCAAACTAGAATAGTAATCAACTATTCTAAAATACTCTTTCTGACCAGGGTATGGGAAAGGTAGTGGGAGACTGTGGGGGGAGGTGGGGGATTTGACAGCACAACAGGGTGACTATAGTCAATAATAATTTAATTGTATATTTTAAGATAACTAAAAGAGTATAATTGGATTGTTTGTAACACAAACAATAAAGGCTTGAGGGGATGGATACCCCATTTTACATGAGGTAATTATTACACATCATATGCCTGTATCAAAACATCTCATGCACCCCAAAATTGTGCATGTACCCACAAATATTAAAATTAAAAAATTAAAAATTAAATAAAAGAGTCTTTCTGAATGTCAAAGAAAAGTTGAGTGCATTATAATTTTGTCTGAATTTTTCTCTCTCTCTTGTTTTTAGGGGGAGAAGGGGAGGTAGAGGTAAGTCTGATAATGTGGCCTGCATATAAAGTGTTGTTCCTTAGTCTGAGGTAGGATCAATTGTGAGGTTTATTTTCTCTTATATTACTATTCTCATTTTCTTGACCTACTATTCTTGCTCCATAATCTTCTAACATAAAGCCTATCTGCCTAAATATATAATTTTCAAACTAAATAGAAAATGTGACGGAAAATCTTTTGAAAATTCTCTTAAGTTTACATCTCTAAATTAATCCTCAAAAGAATTAAATATTCAAATCTTACTCATTTCTGAAGGTATATGGCTTTTCTCTGCTTTAATCAGGTAATGTACCATTTATAAATTAATGATTCATTAATTGCTTATTGAATTAATGGATTTGAAATATGATTTATAATTTATTAGAAATTGAAAATAATATTGAAATGTGGAAATCATCATCTCTGCTAGTACTCTTAAAATATACCCATAGTAACTGCACTGCCAAGGCATATAAAAAACCAGGTTTGCAGCCAGGGATGGTGGCTCACGCCTGTAATCCCAGCACTTTGGAAGGCCAAGGCAGGCGGATCATGAGGTCAGGAGTTCAAGACCAGCCCATTTGAGACCAGCCTGGCCAACATGGTGAAACTCCATCTCTACTAAAAATACAAAAATTAGCCAGGCATGGTAGCACACACCTGTAATCCCAGCTACTCGGGAGGCTAAGACAGGAGAATCGTTTGAACCAGGGAGGTGGAGGTTGTAGTGAGCCGAGATCACACCACTGCACTCCAGCCTGGGCAACAGAGCAAGACTCCATCTCAGGGAAAAAAAAAAAAAAGAAAAGAAAAGAAGAAAGAAAGAAAAGAAATAAAGGAAAGAAAAAGAAAGAAAGAAAGAAACAAAGAAAGAAGAAAAGAAAAGAGAAAAGAAAAGAAAGAAAGAGTTTGCTCTGGGCAATGATTTAGGCCTAATAAGCTCTGATTATGGATATTAGTGAGTACAAAATAGATAATGTACCATGTGAAATATAAAAAACTGTCAGATACGGCACAATAATGCAAAAAAAAAAAAAGTAAATTCTTACACTTATGCTAAAGCCTCTAGATTCCTCTATCAGTCCTTAGTAGCATCTTCTCAGGGCTTTATTCTGGGATATTAAGGTCCCAGTCTCAGTGCTCTCTACGTGTTCTGTCAACAAATAATCTTGGTGTCTGTCTCTTTGAACTAAGGAACCATCTTAACTAACTCACTTCTTAGGAAAGAACACCAGACTAGCCAGGTGAAAAAAAAAGGTAAATGCATTTTTTATACTCATTTTGGTGTAGTATAAAAGATCTGAGATTTAGACCCAAATGGATGTGGGTTCCACTCCCAGTATCTGCCACTTACCACCAATGTGGTACTGAGAAAGTCTACTAACTCTATGAATCCCAGTTTTCTCATCTATAAAATAAGGTTGGTATAGGATTGCTTTGAGGATTAATTAAGGTAAAGTATGCCTGGCACCTGTGTAGTAAATCCTCAAGTAATGATAGCTCCCTCTTCTCCTTCCATTCCATTTACATTTTCAGCCTCCAGTTAAAAAGGATACTTGGTCTTTAAGGATATGATTATGTTCTTCTTATTCATCTGAAAGCATTTGACAGATAAGAGGTGCTCGATAAACGTGAGTTCCTTGTCAAACCTCCATGTGCCTCACCAGACTGCAGGCATTCACTGTGGCATAACCCCTCTCATCTATTACCTGATTCCACCCATAGATTCCGGTCTGTGAAGCAGACTGATTCTGACTTCCTCATTCCTCACTCCAGGAGCAGTGAGTCAGGCTGAGATAATTGTGGACTGCAATAGCCAAATTGGTTTAAACAGCACCCACTTCAGGTAGATGAACATGAATGTGTGCCAGTGAAGATATACGTATTAAGGAGGATGAAATTCTAGAAATTATACCCCCTTGTTTGTTGATTCATTCTCTTGTTTCAACCAAAACTAGAAAGTGATGATTATAGTTGTGGGTGCAGGTAGGACTCATTTAAAAATAATATTTTTTAAATTTTTCGAGGCCAAACTTGAGTGAATTTGTGTGTTATACTTTCAACAGTAATAAAGCTAAGATTAGCAGAAACAAAAATAAATTTGCGTCTCTTATTCATAAAATTTATATGATATGTAATCCCATAAAGTCAAGCATCACCAGCCTCACATATTCTGCTTTATTTGTGTTATTCATCAGTGGATATGTGAATAAGAGTCTATTTTAAGACACACTGTTTGTAATAATATTTTTAACAAGATAATACTTCTGAAAATATTAAACCAATGTATTTTTCATTCATCATAAATCCACTTCCTCATGACTCTTCACCCATTAAGTAATATTCATTACTTCAGGGGTTTGTTGAATATTTCCTATAACAAATAAGTCATTATTCAACTTTAAGCTTCAAAATTAAATTATTCCTGCTTCATGCTAGATGACGGTCTTAAGAACCAAGCTTTGCTGGGAGGAATATGTTTTCTAAATTCCAAAATCTTTTTATATTGCAGAAGTAAAATGTGGATGTCAGAGCTTAAATTTTTACTCTCAGCATAGGCACACAGAGAAGGAAGGCTATCAAGGAAGGCTCAGACACACAGGAATAGAAAGGAAACCTGCTATATGGGGAGGACTTCCAGAACTCTGGGGAAGATCAAATTAGGGTAGCATTACTTGGGTCCCTGAGATGGAGTTAGGTGTTCTCACCACCCTGGAGCAAAGATTCCAGAAAGGGTAATGAGAAGGTAAGAAATGGCATGCAGTAGGAGAATATACTTCTTCCCATTTAGAACTATAGCTGAAGAATGTCTCAGAGCCATTGGGCCAAGCAAAGCAGAGCAGCCACAGTAACGTGGCATGTTAACAACACCCCTGCCTCCATGTGGCACCCACACCCTTGCCTCCATGCGGCACAGCAGAGATTTAGACCTAAAGAGTTATCAGGAGTTGGGAGTGGGGGACATTTACCAGGTAGCTAAGAATTAAGAAGCAACTTTTTTTCCAGAGGGTTGAGGGGAAAAGAAATGGAGTGGAAAGCAGTTAGAGAGCAGATAGAAGGTGCACTGAGTCTCAGAGGTGAGACATTCAAGCAGACACCAAACTGCCACACTCCAATCCAAAGTCAGTGAGAACCTACATGAGGTCCAGACACCTCTCTTGCCATCACAATATTACCTGAACTTTGCCTTGTATCAAAAGGCACTCAAGGAGAAGGGAAGAAATGGAATGAAGGGAAGGACTACGCATCTCCCCACTCCCCACCAAATTATTTTACACTGAAGAAGACTGAGTAATCTTATATGGGCTATTTTGTGTTGAGTGCTGTTTGGTGTTTGCTACTGAGTGGAAATGGGAGTTGTTGATAAGTCATATAAATTAATTTATGTACATCTGAGTTATACCCTTTGCTAACCTTTGGAGGACCAATCAAGAGAATCTGGTCTGCCCCAAGCTCATGGCTTAGACTGTATGAATTAGACATTAGAAACACCATTTGCCCACTCATTTACAAGTTGATATATACACATTTTCAAAAATAGAACATAGTCTTCCATTAACTCTATAAAATGCTATCAAGTGTTGCTCTATATCCGTTATGTGCGTGTACATGCATGTGTGTGTGCGTGTGTGTGTGTGTGGGCGTATGTGTTTGTGTTGCAGCTCTTGTGTTTAAGGGCTTCAATAGCAGAGGCGTTAATCAAATTCATCATTTATTTTGTCCAAAAGAGAGTAAAGGTATGAACATGCAGAGATCCTAATCAGCCTAACATCTGGAGCTGCAAAGTAACAAGCCACATTAGGATTAATTTATATTGTACAATAAAAGAGCTCCAAAAAAAGAACCCTTTGAAGAGATGAATCTGGCAAATCATAACTTATATCTAGCTATTTCAAATCAATGCTATTAATTGAAAATGAAGATTGTTTTGAATTCAGTAGATCTTGACTATAATGTATTGAGCATTCTCAAAAGTAACCCATCAAAAACAGTGATTTAAATTTAGTTATCCTAGAAATAGACCATAAGATAAAGATTTGAGTGAGTGTAAGTGGTTTATTAGGGATTTGATCCCAATAGACCAACAATGGAGTGGTAAAGAGAGACAGGAAATGGAAGGAAATTAATACAGAGTAAGATAGTATGCAGGAGATCATTGTTGGTGACTGAGTCTCAATTCCACTGGGAACCTCTGAGTGAACAGATCCCTCCTCAGCCCTTGATCACCAAAAGGATGAGGAAGCCAGTATTTATTCTCCAACTACCATACTTCGTGAGCTGAGGGCCACTGCTGTGAGCATCAGCTCCCCATGACTTCTGACGTGTCCCATGCAGGGACCAAGCATACCAAGGAAAGCATTAAAGCACAGCAAAAAACACATGCAGTAGAAAGCCATCAGTCGGCACAGGGACAAGACAGCCAACAATGTTAATTAGGCATTTGGGAAACTTAAAAGTAGAAAAGAATGAATCAGGCATTTTTAGAAGCAGGAAAAAATGTCTGTGGTACTGAATGAAAATTAACCCTTGAAGTCACTATCATTCCGGTGAAGTCTATACAAAATGTAACCTTGTAATTATATGACCTCCTCAGTGAAAATGTGTGTAGCTTGTAGATTTGCACTACCATATTGACTAATTATTCCTTGACATTCCATTCAACTAAGTATATCCAATTTTTAAAAATTGACTGCTGGAATCCAAAGTACACTGAGAAAGCTAAAATTCTTCTCTGCCTATGCCTAAAAAGATGAGGTTCAAGGTTGCCCAGTTATATTTAAGAAATGAGAAGAAAGCAAATTTTAAAACTCACAGGTGCTTGAGATTTATAGTGCTAATTGGGCAACAATGGATTGCATGTCTTTAGAACTAAAGTTCAAATTGTGATTAATGATTTAAAAAACATACCTCTGCCTTTGAATTATTTAAATTAAATATACAACTTTGGTTAAGCATCAGTTTTATAAGGCTTCTTAATTTATCTCCATGGGCAATCTATTTGCAATGAAAAGTTCTTGGGAAAATCTTGAAAGGGAAAAGAGCATGTGTGTGATTCTTTGTTTTTTGTTTGTTTACCCAAAAGAAAAATTAGTTTCAGCACTTACCTCTGGTTATGACATTATCTCCACTATCTCTGGGGTCATAATAGGTATGCTTAATGTATTTCAAATCTAGAGCAAAAGTAGTTCTAGAATTTGCAAAAGGAAATATTTTTGATGATGCCAGTGGTAAGAATAGGAGACAAAATCTGAGAGATATCCAAGGAACATGCCCTCATGCTCTTCCCAGTAGACTGACCCAGATACTTAGGAGACATTGGCAACCAATACAGAAGACTAAGCATTATTAAACCCTTAGGAAATAGATGAGTTCTAGCCACTCTCCTAAAATTACATGCACAAGTTCTTGTATGAAAAAGTAGTACTTACTAGAAAAGGAAAATTTAGATAAAAGTCTGCATCAAGTTCCTTACATATGTGGCACTAATGTTCCCTTATGATAATCAGTTCAAAAACTTCGATTAATAAATATCTGAAAACATTACATACATCTTTAAATACAGATACTTTTTAAATGTTTGAGTATTTTTTTACAAACCTGCATTGTTTAGAAAAATAATTTTATAAAATAAACTAGCAAGTACATTTCTAAAACTGCCTTGAATATTGCTGTATCTCTTCAATACAGGGAATTTAGCAGCATATAAAACAATGCATAAGCCCTAAGGAAATTAGTATGCAAATCATTGGAAAGAGGCCAGAAAGATTTTCTCATTGAAAGAAGCCTGTAAGGGAACTTTATGGTACAGAAAGCATAACCATGACTCCTGCCACTGCCCTCAAGTAACAAACATTCCAAAAGCTATTGTCTATTTAAAATAAAAACATTTAAAATTCATAGGGATTATTTTTACAGTAAAAGAACTAATGCTTGAACTAGCAAGTTATTTAGCCTACTTAAAAAGAAACCTGCTTACTAGTGATTATTAATTATTAAAATCAAATGATGCCAAACTATACATGAAAATCAATATTTATTTGGAAGAAATTTGAGTAGAAACTCCCAGCAACTTCTAAGCTAGTAAAAAGGCCATTTATCAACTTTTAATTCAAAAGTACACCTAAATTGCATGCTACTATTTACTAATTAACTGTCAAGTGACAACAGCCCATTTATTCTAATTTTTAGGTTTTCGGTAAATAATTTCTATACCATTAGACTAAACTATTATGTATTTTTTAAAAAGAAAAAGGAGGAAGGAGAAAGAGGAGAAGGAAGAAGAGGAGGGAATGGAGTAGGAGAGGAAGAAAGTAGTTAGCACAGTATTTTAAAGTGGTAAAAATCCAAAAGTGTTACTTTTACCTAAGCAAGTCTTGTTCACATTTCTATGATAATAAAGAGTGACATATGGAAAAACACAGATGCAATATTGAATTCCATTTTTTGTGGAATACAGCTGCTGTTATTTTTTTTTTTCAACTTTGAGTAGGTAAGGGAAATCCACTAGTCTTCAAGGTTCTAACTCTGGGATGCCTTGAGCAAAACTATTGTATCTGGAATTACCATAGCAAACTTATGTTAACTAGAGCTCCACACAAATGTTTAATTATTTCCTCTTAGTGCAATGTTTTTGTCTCTGACTGAAATTTTCGTATTCATATTTATTTGCAAAATTTCCACCTTTAAAAATGAGCAGTTAATAATACTTCTCAGTTTTATGGATTATTTTATATCCTTCAGATCTGTAACAATGGTTTGGAAGATACTATGAGTCTTCTCCACAAAAATCAGTCTCAACATAAGAGACTGAGAACATATATATTCATTCATTGCTGATATATATTTGTCTAAATTAAGCTTTATAATGAAGTGCTAAATGTGAAAGGAAGTGTCCCTGTCTGTAATAATCTTTAATTATATTAGGAAGACATATAATGAACAAGTAAACAAACAAAACAAGAACACAATTATACATGATAATGACAATATTATGAGGGATGATGTTGTAGAAATTACGAAGTTGTATCTGAGCTAAAACTTGAACATTAAAAAGAAAGCTACCACTCAAAGAACAAAGAAGGAAAGAACAAAAAAAATGGCAAAAAAAATCCAAAATTGATAAAAAAGCAAATGAAAATCATGACCAATTTTATTACCATGAACTTAAAGAAATTAATGAAACAAGAAGTCTGACAAATCACTTTAAATACAAAAGGAAATAAAACAGGAACTGATAGAGCTGAAGAAAAGAGTGGAGGAGTAAGATGAATTGAAGCTTTCATTGGAATGAGTAACTTTGAAAATACAGTGAGATTCATGAAGAATTTACTGAGAAAAGTTAACAAAATAAAATTCAAATTAAGAGTTCTCAGTTATTAGAGAGAGTGTGATAGATATGGAAGAGTCAATATGTATATAACTGGAATATCCCAAGAGAGTAACTGAATTAATAGAATCCAAAAACTTAAAAGTCAAAGATATAAATCAATGAAACTTCCCAGAAATAACATAATAATTGGATCTACAGGTTAAAAGTTTTATTTTACCCCAGAAAAATCAACACAAAACAATCAATGTATATGAGTACAATTATTGGACTTCAAAAATGAAGAAAGCACTTTTTGGATGTTCAGGAAACAAAATCACAAAACCAAATTATTGAGAACAAAAAAAAATCAAGCAGAAGTTTTAGACTGATCCACAGTCATCAAAACTAGATGACATGGTATCTATCCAGAGGAAAAGAAGTTATTATACAAAAAAGATACTTGCACACACATTTGTGGCAGCACAATTTACAATTGCGAAAACATGGAAACAACACAAATGCCCATCAATCAATGAGTGGATAAAGAAATGGTGGTGCGTGTGTGTGTGTGTGTGTATCTGTGTGTGTGTGTGTGTGTGTGTGTGTGTGTGTATATATATATATGTATATGAGATGTAATACTACTCAGCCATAAAATGGCATTCACAGTGACCTGGATGAGATTGGAGACTATTATTCTAAATGAAGTAACTCAGGAATGGAAAACCAAACATCATATGTTCTCATCATAAGTGGGAGCTAAGCTATGAGGATGCAAAGGCATAAGAATGGCACAATGGGCTTTGGAGATTCAGGGGGAAAGGGTGGGAAGGGAGTAAGGGATAAAATACTACAAATAGGGTGCAGGGTATACTGCTCGGGTAATGGGTGCACCAAAATCTCACAATCACCACTAAAGTACTTACTCATGTAACCAAATACTACCTGTTCCCCAATAACCTATGGAAATTAAAAAAAAATGTAAACAAACAAACAAACAAAACTAGATGACATGGAAAAACATCTCCAAGTCCCTGAAGAAAAAAAGCAGGGGCCAAGAATTTTATATCAAGCCAAACTGTCTTTTATGTATAAGTGCAACATTCAAGAATTCAAGAAATATAATTCTATGAAACTTTCCTGAAACTATTAGCAGGTTATCCTCCCCTGTGAAGAGTACTAGATGAAGACTGCCATGTTTTGTCTTTATGGCTTCTCAATTTTGTTGTTCTGCTCTAACCACCTTTTATTATTATTTTATTACCACTCAATTGCAAAGAGTGAAGTCACTCTTACTGCTTTCTGACTGAGGATCCTTTCATGTCTCTGTTAACTAAAATATAAATATAGAAACTGTGGCAAAATACATTTATTTAACTGTATGACTATGAATAAAACAATTGTGGAGATTGTTGTTACAGAACAAAACAAACTTTTTACCATTATTATTATTTACAAATACTGTAACAAATGTTTGAAAAAGAGAAGATTGACGCATGGCAAATGAGTTGATATCTTTTATAGAAATGCCAATTGATTTTATGTTGATCAATCAAGTAATTCAGCATACCAGTAAAGACAGACTAACTAGGTTAAGTTGCAAAATCAATCTCCAAATGTCAGTGGCTTAACACAACAGTTTTGTTTCACACTCAAGTTAAATGCCCGTCATGGGCGAGCTGTGGCTTTTCTCTACATTATCTTTACTCCAACACAGATTGACAGAGAACCACAATCTGAAACACAACAGATTTAATGGCAGAGGAAAAGGACCTCATACCAGTATTGTCACTTCTCTTCATAACTCAATGGCTAGAATTCAACACAGGGTCTCACTGAAACACAAGGCTATCAGGAAAGGATATCTTATTATGTGTCCAGAATGAGAGAACTGAAATACATGGCAAACAGCCACTAGTTGTTATCATATCAAGATATAACTATATTTAAGTAAATTAGAAGTAACACCAAAACGACCAAGAAAAAATAATGAGGTAA
Source organism: Gorilla gorilla gorilla (assembly GCF_029281585.2). NCBI lineage: Eukaryota > Metazoa > Chordata > Mammalia > Primates > Hominidae > Gorilla > Gorilla gorilla. Next base: position 134,666,385 of record NC_073228.2, read on the forward strand.
AATTGGGAACAGGAGGAGAGAGGAAGAAAATCAGGGAGATGAAGGGAAGGCGAAGTATATTTATAGAGGGGAGTTGGTGAATATTGCTTAATAAAACAGAGAACTGAGTATACGATAGGTCTATGCTGTCCAACCAAGTAGCCATTAGTCACATGTATTTAAATTTAAATTAATTAAAATGAAATAAGTTTTAAATTCAGTTCCTCAGTCACACTAGCCACATTCTAAGTGCTCAATAGCAACATGTGTTCAGTGGCTATTGCATTGAATAGCACAGGTATAAAGCATTTTGATCACCTTAGAAAGTTCTTTTCAGCAGTACTTTCATAGCACTGGTATCAATACTTGCTGTTACAAATTTTTTTAAATAAAAGGAAACAATTATTACACTTTTAAATTATAAAAATGAAAATAAAAATACATGAGAGCTACCAAAACACAACCAGATAGTAAAACATAAAAATTTTTAACAGAAATTACAATGTAAAATATAATAAAGCTAAGAATCAACATATATATCATACAAATATATTTGACTATAAAATTCAACATACTCAGAGAAGGTTATTCATAGAACCTCAATTATCTGTAAACATGAGAAATAAAAATTGGCTATATTTTTAATGCTTATCATGAGCCAGGCAACTAACATAAGCATGTAGCATGTATTATTTCATGTAGTTATCATTATGAGCCAACGAGGTAGGTAGTATTAATGTATTTGTTACATATATAATAAAACCAAGACACTATATTATTAAATAATTTACAAAGATTACAAAGCTTAAAAGTAGCAGAGACTAACTGTGAAGCCAGCCAGTCTGATTCCAGACCTTGTCCTCTTGACCCATTTACCAAAACTGGCCATGAACTTGAATATAAAGCAACAAATTTTATGATCAAAATAGTTCAGAGTATGTTCCCTGACCACAGTAGAATTAAGCAAGAAATCAGAAAAGACAACTAGAAAATTCCTAACTGACCGAAAATTTTAAAATACACTGTAAATAATGTATTGGTCAAATAATAACTTTGAAGCCAAAATTTTAAAATATTTAAACTGAATTATTAAAAAGAGACCACAAATCAAAACTTGTATGATTTTTTGAGGTCAGGAGTTCAAGACCAGCCTGGCCAACATGATAAAACCCCAACTGCATTAAAAATACAAAAATGGCTGGGCACGATGGCTCATGCCTAGAATCCCAGCACTTCGGGAGGCTGAGGTGGGTGGATTACCTGAGGTCAAGAGTTCAAGACCAACCTAGCCAACATGGTGAAACCCTGTCTTTACTAAAAATACAAAAATTAGCCTAGCATGGTGGCAGGCACCTGTAATCTCAGCTACTCGGGAGGCTGACATAGGAGAATCGCTTGAACCTGGGAGGCAGAGGTTGCAGTCACATGAGATCACACACTGCAATCCAGCCTCGGTGACAAGAGCAAGATTCCATTTAAACAAAACAAAACTTAGCCAGGCATGGTGGCATGCACCTGTTGTCCCACCTACTCAGGAGGCTGAGATAGGAGAATCACTTGAACTCGGAAGGCAGAGGCTGCAGTGAGCCAAGATTGTGCCACTGCACTCCAGCTGGGCAACAGAGTGAGACTATGTCTCAAAAAATTACAACCTTGTGTGATTCACCTAAAGCAGTGTTTAGGGGGAAATGGGAAGCCTTAAATGCAAATTTTAGAAATGAAGAAATATGAAAAATCAATTATCTAAGCTTCCACTCAATAAGTTTAAAAAATAACTGTATATCAAATATTGAAAATGTAAAGGAAAGAATAACAAAGGAGAGCTGAAATCAACAAAAGAGAAAGTCAAACTTACAGTAGAGAAAAACCAACAAAACCAGAAACTGCTTTTTAAAATCAATTATAAAACTGGTAAACCCAGACGGTGGAGCCAAGATGGCCGAATAGGAACAGCTCCAGTCTAGAGCTCCCAGTGTGAGTGATGCAGAAGATGGGTGATTTCTGCATTTCCAACTGAGGTACCGGGTTCATCTCACTTGGGAGTGCCGGACAGTGGGTGCAGCGCACCGTGCATGAGCCAAAGCAGGGTGAGGCATCACCTTACCTGGGAAGCGCAAGGGGTCGGGGAATTCCCTTTCCTAGTCAAAGGAAAGGATTACAAACAGCACCTGGAAAATCGGGTCACCCCCACCCTAATAGTGCCCTTTTTGAAAAGGATTATCAAACGGCACACCAGGAGATTATATCCCACACATGGCTCGGAGGGTCCTATGCCCACGGAGCCTCACTCATTGCTAGCACAGCAGACTGAGATCAAACTGCAAGGCGGCAGCCAGGCTAAGGGAGGGGCACCCACCATTGCTCAGGCTTGAGTAGGTAAACAAAGCAGCAGAGAAGCTCGAACTGGGTGGAGCCCACCACAGCTCAAGGAGGCCTGCCTGCCCCTGTACGCTCCACCTCTGGGTGCAGGGCACAGAAAAACAAAAGACAGCAATAACCTCTGCAGACTTAAATGTCCCTGGCTGACAGCTTTGAAGAGAGTAGTGGTTCTCCCAGCATGCAGCTGGAGATCTGAGAACGGACAGACTGCCTCAAGTGGTGGGTCCCTGACCCCTGAGTAGCCTAACTGGTAGGCACCCCCCAGTAGGGACGGACTGACACCTCACACAGCTGGGTACTCCTCTGAGACAAAACTTCCAGAGGAATGATCAGGCAGCAGCATTTGCGGCTCACCAATATCCATTGTTCTGCAGCCACCACTGCTGATACCCAGGCAAACAGGGTCTGGAGTGGACCTCCAGTAAACTCCAAAAGACCTGCAGCTCACGGTCCTGACAGTTAGAAGGAAAACTAACAAACAGAAAGGACATCCACAACAAAAACCCATCTGTACCTCACCATCATCAAAGACCAAAGGTAGATAAAACCACAAAGATGGGGAAAAAACAGAGCAGAAAAACCGGAAACCCTAAAAATAAGAGTGCCTCTCCTCCTCCAAAGGAATGCAGCTCCTCACCAGCAATGGAACAAAGCTGGATGGAGAATGACTTTGAGGAGTTGAGAGAGGAAGGCTTCAGAAGATCAAACTACTCTGAGCTAAAGGAGGAAGTTTGAACCAATGGCAAAGAAGTTAAAAACTTTGAAAAAAAATTAGATGAATGGCTAACTAGAATAACCAATGCAGAGAAGTCCTGAAAGGACCTGATGGAGCTGAAAACCAAGGCACGAGAACTACGTGAAGAAAGCAGAAGCCTCAGTAACCGATGCAATCAACTGGAAGAAACGGTATCAGTGATGGAAGACAACAAGAATGAAATGAAGCACAAAGAGAAATTTAGAGAAAAAAGAATAAAAAGAAATTAACAAAGTCTCCAAGAAATATGGGACTATGTGAAAAGACCAAATCTACATCTAAATGGTGTACCTGAAAGTGACGGGGAGAATGGAACCAAGTTGGAAAACACTCTGCAGGATATTATCCAGGAGAACTTCCCCAATCTAGCAAGGCAGGCCAACATTCACATTCAGGAAATACAGAGAACACCACAAAGATACTCCTCGAGAAGAGCAACTCCAAGACACATAATTGTCAGATTCACCAAAGTTGAAATGAAGGAAAAAATGTTAAGGGCAGCCAGAGAGAAAGATCGGGTTAACCACAAAGGGAAGCCCATCAGACTAACAGCTGATCTCTTGGCAGAAACTCTACAAGCCAGAAGAGAGTGGGGGCCAATATTCAACATTCTTAAAGAAAAGAATTTTCAACCCAGAATTTCATATCCAGCCAAACTAGGCTTCATAAGTGAAGGAGAAATAAAATACTTTACAGACAAGCAAATGCTGAGAGATTTTGTCATCACAAGGCCTGCCCTAAAAGAGCTCCTGAAGGAAGCACTAAACATGGAAAGGAACAACCAGTACCAGCCACTGCAAAAACATGCCAAATTGTAAAGACCATCGAGGCTAGGAAGAAACTGCATCAACTAACGAGCAAAATAACCAGCTAACATCATAATGACAGGATCAAATTCACACATAACAATACTAACCTTAAATGTAAATGGGCTAAACGCTCCAATTAAAAGACACAGACTGGCAAATTGGATAAAGAGGCAAGACCCATCAGTGTGCTGTATTCAGGAAACCCATCTCACGGGCAGAGACACACATAGGCTCAAAATAAAGGGATGGAGGAAGATATACTAAGCAAATGGAAAACAAAAAAAGGCAGGGGTTGCATTCCTAGTCTCTCATAAAACAGAGTTTAAACCAACAAAGATCAAAGGAGACAAAGAAGGCCGTTACATAATGGTAAAGGGATCAATTCAACAAGAAGAGCTAACCATCCTAAATATATATGCACCCAATACAGGAGCACCCAGATTCATAAACCAAGTCCTGAGTGACCTACCAAGAGACTTAGGCTCCCACACAATAATAATGGGAGACTTTAACACCCCACTGTCAACATTAGAGAGATCAATGAGACAGAAAGTTAAAAAGGATACCCAGGAATTGAACTCAGCTCTACACCAAGCGGACCTAATAGACATCTACAGAACTCTCCACCCCAAATCAACAGAATATACATTCTTTTCAGCACCACACCACACCTATTCCAAAATTGACCACATAGTTGGAAGTAAAGCTCTCCTCAGCAAATGTAAAAGAACAGAAATTATAACAAACTGTCTCTCAGACCACAGTGCAATCAAACAAGAACTCAGGATTAAGAAACTCACTCAAAACCACTCAACTACATGGAAACTGGACAACCTGTTCCTGAATGACTACTGGGTACATAACGAAATAATGGCAGAAATAAAGATGTTCTTTGAAACCAACAAGAACAAAGACACAACATACCAGAATCTCTGGGACACACTCAAAGCAGTGTGTAGAGGGAAATTTATAGCACTAAATGCCCACGAGAGAAAGCAGGAAAGATCTAAAATTGACACCCTAACATCACAATTAAAAGAACTAGAGAAGCAAGAGCAAACACATTCAAAAGCTAGCAGAAGGCAAGAAATAACTAAGATCAGAGCAGAACTGAAGGAAATAGAGACACAAAAAACCCTTCAAAAAATTAATGAATCCAGGAGCTGGTTTTTTGAAAACATCAACAAAATTGATAGACCGCTAGCAAGACTGACAAAGAAAAAAAGAGAGAAAAACCAAAGAGACGCAATAAAAAGTGACAAAGGGGATATCACCACTGATCCCACAGAAATACAAACTACCATCAGAGAATACTATAAACACTTCTACGCAAATAAACTAGGAAATCTAGAAGAAATGGATAAATTCCTCGACAAACACACTCTCCCAAGACCAAACCAGGAAGAAGTTGAATCTCTGAATAGACCAATAACAGGATCTGAAATTGAGGCAATAATTAATAGCTTACCAACCAAAAAAAGTCCAGGATGAGATGGATTCACAGCCGAATTCTACCGGAGGTACAACGAGGAGCTGGTACCATTCCTTCAGAAACTATTCCAATCAATAGAAAAAGAGGGAATCCTCCCTAACTCATTTTATGAGGCCAGCATCATCCTGATACCAAAGCCTGGCAGAGACACAACAAAAAAAAAGAACTTTAGATCAATATCCTCGATGAACATTGATGCAAAAATCCTCAATAAAATACTGGCAAACCGAATCCAGCAGCACATCAAAAAGCTTATCCATCATGATCAAGTGGGCTTCATCCCTAGGATGCAACGCTGGTTCAACATATGAAAATCAATAAACGTAATCCAGCATATAAACAGAACCAAAGACAAAAACCACATGATTATCTCAATAGATGCAGAAAAGGCCTTTGACAAAATTCAACAATGGTTCATGCTAAAAACTCTCAATAATTTAGGTATTCATGGGACATATCTCAAAATAATAAGAGCTATTTATGACAAACCCACAGCCAATATCATACTGCATGGGCAAAAACTCGAAGCATTCCCTTTGAAAACTGGCACGACACAGGGATGCCCTCTCTCACCACTCCTATTCAACATAGTGTTGGAAGTTCTGGCCAGGGCAATTAGGCAGGAGAAGGAAATAAAGGGCATTCAATTAGGAAAAGAGGAAGTCAAATTGTCCCTGTTTGCAGACGACATGATTGTATAGCTAGACAACCCCACTGTCTCAGCCCAAAATCTCCGTAAGCTGATAAGCAACTTCAGCAAAGTCTCAGGATATAAAATCAATGTGCAAAAATCACAAGCATTCTTATACACCAATAACAGACAAACAGAGAGCCAAATCATGAGTGAACTCCCATTCACAATTGCTTCAAAGAAAATAAAATACCTAGGAATCCAACTTACAAGGGATGTGAAGGACTTCTTCAAGGAGAACTACAAACCACTGCTCAAGGAAATAAAAGAGGATACAAACAAATGGAAGAACATTCCATGCTCATGGGTAGGAAGAATCAATATCATGAAAATGGCCATACTGCCCAAGGTAATTTATAGATTCAATGCCATCCCCATCAAGCAACCAATGTTTTTTTTCACAGAATTGGAAAAAACTACTTTCAAGTTCATATGGAACCAAAAAAGAGCCTGCATTGCCAAGTGAATCCTAAGCCAAAAGAACAAAGCTGGAGGCATCATGCTACCTGACTTCAAACTATACTACAAGGCTACAGTAAACAAAACAGCATGATACTGGTACCAAAACACAGATGTAGACCAATGGAACAGAATAGAGCCCTCACAAATAATGCCGCATATCTACAACTATCTGATCTTTGACAAACCTGACAAAAACAAGCAATGGGGAAAGGATTCCCTATTTAATAAATGGTGCTGGGAAAACTGGCTAGCCATATGTAGAAAGCTGAAACTGGATCCCTTCCTTACACCTTATACAAAAATTAATTCAAGATGGATTAAAGACTTACATGTTAGACCTAAAACCATAAAAACCCTAGAAGAAAACCTAGACAATACCATTCAGGACATGGGCATGGGCAAGGACTTCATGTCTAAAACACCAAAAGCAATGGCAACAAAAGCCAAAATTGACAAATGGGATCTAATTAAACTAAAGAGCTTCTGCACAGCAAAAGAAACTACCATCAGAGTGAACAGGCAACCTACAGAACGGGAGAAAATTTTTGCAATCTACTCATCTGACAAAGGGCTAACATCTAGAATCTAAAAAGAACTCAAACAAATTTACAAGGAAAAAAGAAACAACCCCATCAAAAAGTGGGCGAAGGATATGAACAGACACTTCTCAAAAGAAGACATTTATGCAGCCAAAAGACACATGAAAAAATGCTCATCATTCCACTGGCCATCAGAGAAATGCAAATCAAAACCACAATGAGATACCATCTCACATCAGTTACAATGGCGATCATTAAAAAGTCAGGAAACAACAGGTGCTGGAGAGGACATGGAGAAATAGGAACACTTTTACACTGTTGGTGGGACTGTAAACTAGTTCAACCATTGTGGAAGACAGTGTGGCAATTCCTCAGGGATCTAGAACTAGAAATACCATTTGACCCAGCCATCCCATGACTGGGTATATACCCAAAGGACTATAAATCATGCTGCTATAAAGACACACGCAAATGTAAGTTTGTTGCGGCACTATTCACAATAGCAAAGACTTGGAACCAACCCAAATGTCCAGCAATGACAGACTGGATTAAGAAAATGTGGCACATATACACCATGGAATGCTATGCAGCCATAAAAAATGATGAGTTCATGTCTTTTGTAGGGACATGGATGAAACTGGAAACCATCATTCTCAGCAAACTATCACAAGGATAAAAAACCACACACCACATGTTCTCACTCATAGGTGGGAATTGAACAATGAGAACACTTGGACACAGGAAGGGGAACATCACACACCGGGGCCTGTTGTGGGGTGGGGGGAGGGGGAAGGATAGCATTAGGAGAAATACCTAATGTAAATGATGAGTTAAGGGTGCAGCACACCTACATGGCACATGTATACATATGTAACAAACCTGCACGTTGTGCACATATACCCTAAAACTTAAGGTAGAATAATTTTAAAAAGTTAAAAAAAAAATACAAAAGTAGCCGGGCGTGGTGGCATGTGCATGTTGTCCCAGCTACTCTGGAGGCTGAGGCAGGAGAATTGCTTGAACCCAGGAGGTGGAGGTTGTAGTGAGCTGAGATCACACCACTGCCCTCCAGGCCAGGTGATGGAGCAAGACTCTGTCTCAAAAAAAGAAAAACAAAAGTCTCCCAGTGACCAGGCGCAGTGGCTCATGTCTGTAATCCCAACACTTTGGGAGGTGGGCACCTGTAATCCCAGCTATCTGGGAGGCTGGGGCACAAGAATCGCTTGAACCCAGGAGGCAGAGGTTGCAGTGAGCTGAGATCACACCACGGCACTCCAGCCTGGGTGACAGAGCGAGACCCTGACTCAAAAAAATTTTAAAAAATGTCTCCCAAAGGTCTCCCAGTAAAGAAAACCCCAGCACCTCATGGTTTCACTACTGAACTCTATCAAACCTTTAAAGAAGAATTAATACTAATCCTACTCAAAATATTCTGAAATATTCAGGAGGAGAGAATATATCCAAGCTCATTCTATGAGGCCAGCATTACTCCAATACCAAAATCAGACAAAGACACATTAAAAAAAAAAAAAGTAAACTACAGTCCAACATCTCTGATGAATACTGATGCAAAAATCCTCACCAAAATACTAGCAAACTGAACTCAATAATACATTAGAAAGATCATTCATCATGATCAAATGGGATTTATTCCTGGGATGCAAGAATGATTCACCATATGCAGATCAATCAATGTGACACATCATATCAACAGAATGAAGGATAAAAACCATATGATTATTTCAAGTGATGGTGAAAAGAAATTTGATAAAATTTAACATCACTTTATGATAAAAAAGTGGGTATAGAAGGAACATAACATAACAAAAGCCATATATGACACACCCACAGCTAGTATCATACTGAGTGGAAAAAACTGAAAGCCTCTTCTCTAAGACCTGGAACATGACAAGGATGCCCACTATCACCACTGTTATTCAACATAGTACTAGAAGTCCTAGCTAAAGCCATCACACAAAAGAAAGGAATAAAGGGCATCCAAATTGGAAAAGAAGAATTAAAATTATTCTTGTTTGCAGATGATATATTATATATAGAAAAGCCTAAATACTCCACCAAAAAACAATGAGAACTGATAAACCAATTCAGTAAAGTTGCAGAATACAAAATCAACATACAAAAATTAGTAGCATTTTTATGTGCCAACAGTGAACAATATGAAAAAGAAATTTAAGAAAGTAATCCCATTTGTAATAGTCACAAATAAAATTAAATAGCTAGGAATTAATGTAACCAAAGAAGTAAAAGATCTCTATAATGAAAACTATAAAACACTGTTGAAACAAACAGAAGAGGGAAAGAAAAATATTCCATATTCATGGATTAGAGGAATAAATATTGCTTAAATGTCTATACTACCCAAAGCAATCTACAGATTCAATTTAACCTCTATCAAAATACCAATTACATTCTTCACAGAAATAGAAAAAACAATCCTAAAATTTATGTGGAACTGCAAAAGACCCAGAATACCCTGAGCTATCATAAGCAAAAAGAAAAAAACTGGAGGAGTCACATTACTTGACTTCAAATTATTCTACAGAACCATAGCAACCAAAACAGCACGGTACTGGCATAAAATCAGGCACACAGACCAATGGAACAGAATAGAGAACCCAGAAATAAATCCACACACCTACAGTGAACTCGTTTTCAACAAAGAGGCCAAGAATATACAGTAGGGAAAAGATATTCTCTTCAATAAATGATGATGGGGAAACTGAATATTCATATGCAGGAGAATGAAACTAGACCCCTATCTCTCATCATATAAAAATCAAATAAAAATAGATTAAAGACTTAAACCTACAACCTCAAACTATGAAATAACTACAAGAAAACATTAGGGAAACTCTCCAGGACATTGTTGTGGACAAATATTTCTTGAGTAATACCCTACAAGCACAGGCAACCAAGACAAAAGTGGACAAATGGGAGCACAACGAGTTCAAAAGCTTCACACAGTGAGGGAAATAATCAACAAAGTGAACAAACAACCCACAAATAGGAGAAAATATTTGCAAACTACTCATCTGACAAGAGATTAAAAAACAGAATGTATAAGAAGCTCAAACAACTCTACAGGAAAAAATGTAATAACCCAATCAAAAAATGGGCAAAAGATTTGAATAGGCATTTCTCAAAAGAAGACATACGAATAGGAAACAGGCATATGAAAAGGCGGTCAACATCATTGATCATCAGAGAAATGCAAACCAAAACTACAATGAGATGTCATCTCATGCTGGTTAAAATGGCTTATATCCAAGAGACAGGCAATAAGAAATGATGATGAAGATGTAGAGAAACGGGAATCTTCACACACTGTTTTTGGAAATGTAAATTAGTACAACCACTATGGAGAACAGTTTGAAGTTTCCTCAGAAAAACTAAAAATTGAGCTACCATATGATCCAGTAATCCCACGGCTGCATATATATTGAAAAGAAAGGAAATCAGTATATCAAAGTGGTATCTGCACTCCCATGTTTGTTGCAGCACTGTTCACAGTAGTCAAGATTTAGAAGCAACCTAAGTGTTCACCAACAAGTGAGTGAATAAAGAAAAGATGGTGCTTATACACAATGGAGTACTATTCAGTCAAAAAAGAATGAGATCCAGCCATTTGCAACAACATGGATGGTAATGGAGATCATTACATTAAGTGAAATAAGCCAGGCACAGAAAGATAAACATCACATGTTCTCATTTGTTCGTGGGATCTAAAAATCAAAACAATTGAATTCATGGAAATAGAGTAGGATGGTTACCAGAGCCCAGAAAGGATACTAAGGGGCTGGGTGGGTGGAGTGGGTATGGTTAAGGGGTACAAAAAATAGTTCAAAAATAAGACCTACTATTTAATAGCACAACCATGACTATAGTCAATAAAAACGGTACATGTTTAATAGCTAAAAGATTGTAATTGAATTGTTTGTAACATAAAGGATAAATGCTTGAGGGGATGGATACTCCATTCTCCATGATATGATTATTTCACATTGCATGCCTCTATCAAAACATCTCATGTATGCCGTAAATATACACATGTACGATGTACCCACAAAAATTAAAAATTAAAAAAAATTTCAAAGAATCCTTGAAGAAAACCTAGGAAGCACCATTCTGAACATCAGTCTTGGGAAAGAATTTATGACTAAGTCTTCAAAAGTAATTGCGGCAGAAACCAAAGTTTACAAGTGAGCCTTAATTAAACTAAGGGGCTTCTTCACAGCAAAAGAAACTATCAACAGCATAAATGGACAACCTACAGAACGGCAGAAAACATTAACAAACCAGACATCCAACAAAGGTCAAATATCCAGAATCTACAAGGAACTTAATTCAACAGGCAAAAACCAAATAACCACATTGAAAAGTGGGCAAAAGACACAAACAGATACTTCTCAAAAGAAGACATCCAAGCAACCAACATATTTTTTAAAAAAAGATTTAACACCACTAATCATCAGAGACATGCCAATCAAAACCACAATGAGGTACCATCTCACACTAGTCAGAATGGCTATTACTAAAAAGACAAGAAATAACAGATGTTGGCAAGGATGCAGAGAAAAGAGAACACTTATACACCATTGAGGGGAATATAAGGTAGTTTAACCCCTACAGAAAACAGTATGGAGATTTCTCAAAGAACTAAAAATAGAACTGCCATTCAACCCACCAATCCCACCACTGGGTATTTATCCAAAGGAAAAGAAATTGTTTTGTCAAGAAGACACCTGGGCTCATATGTTTACTGCAGCACTATTTACAATAGCAAAGTCATGGAATCAACTTAAGTCTCCACAAATGGTTGATTGGATAAAGAAAATGTGCTACATATATCCCATGGAATACCATGAAACCAGAAAACAGAATAAAACCATGTCCTTCACAGCAACACAGATGGAGCTGGAGGCCATTATCCTAAATAAAACAACTGAGAAACAGAAAGTATTGAAGCATCTTACAATCATATTTTGAGCAAAAACAAGACATACTCAAATGAGAATATACTGTATGATCCCAAAATATATAAAGAATATCTTCAAATCAACATGAAAAAGGAAGACAATTCACTAGAAAAAATGACCAGAAGACTTCTGTAGGCAATACATAAAAGAGGATATCCAAATGGTCATCAGAGAAATGCAAATTAAATGCATCAGAAGGGTAAAAATTAAAATGATAGAAAATACCAAATGTTGGCTTTGGTAAGGAGGAATTGGTATTCTCATACATGGACTGATGGGAGTATGAGTTGGCACAACTACTGTTCAGATGCATCTACCAAAGGTAATGTATGTATGTACAGCCTGCACCCTACAACTTCATTCTGTGGTATATACACTCTAGACATATATATGTAGGGTCAACAAAAGATACAAACCAGAATGTGCATAACAGCACTATTTGTAATACCATCAATCTGGAAATGTTCATAATACCAAAATGTCCACCATCAAAAGAATAGATATATTAATTATAGTATTACATATAATGACATATCATACAATGAGAATGAATTAGTTACACCTACCCATAATATAAATGAATCTCAAAACATAGCATGAATAAAATAAGTAAGGCACTAAAGAGTACATATCATATAAATCTATTTACAAAAAGGCAAAAGAAGGTGAAACTAATCTATGGTATTAGAAGTCAGAATAAAATTATCCTTGATGGCAGGGAAAGAGGATTGGATAGTAACTTAAAGGGGCATAAGGGCACTTCTGGGTTTCGGGCAACGTTTTGATTTTTAATCTAGATGCTAGTTCCATCTGTATAAAATAAAACTTGTGAAGATTTATTAAAATGTACATTTATGAATTTTGCAATTTTCATTATTTTATCCTTCAATAAATAGTCTACATAAAAATACAAGGAGATAACTAAAAACTACAGTATTGGGAAGGAGGAAATTTATTCTAAAGGATTCTTAAGTCTTTTGATTTTAAAGAAGGTTATATTACCAACCAATATTATACTAAGTCAAGATTGCATGTTATATTTGCTAAAGCTGAACATCAAATCAATAACATTAAATCAAAAGATTACTAAACAAACTTAAACTACAACATGACCAGGGTCACCATATCTCCTCTTGTGCCCCAAGTCAATGCAACTTTGAACATTTCTCCCATATTATTTCCTCCCTAGCAAAAACAACTTCATCCTCATACATATATCACTACATCACATTGTACTTTGTAATTCAATTTTACTTGTCAATTACATTTAAATCAATCTAGGAAAAAATTTAAACTTTATCCCTCACTTTTGCATGCTGATATCTGAGGATATGTCATGATCTTTGGGAATAAGATAATCATGTGGGAAAAGTGTTATTTTTTTCACTATCAACAGAACTACTAAGTGACTATTGAATGAGTGGGGTAGCATATACAGCATGCACACCCTGGACAAAGGGATGATTCACATCCAGAACAGAACAGAACAGAACAGGGTGGGACAACATGAAATTTCATCACACTACTCAGAATTGTATGCAACGTCAAACTTATGAATTGCTTATTTCTGGGACTTTCCATTTAATATATCCAGACCATGGTGGACCACAGGTAACTGAAACCATGGAAAGCAGAACTGTAGATAAAAGGAGACTACTGTATTTCAGTTAGAATCACAATTCCTAAACCAGCATAGCACAGAACACAGGACCTTAACTAGCATTCTAAACTTTAAGTAAAATTTTAGAGGAAAAAAAATATATGGTTACAAGGATGGGTCATCTCTACTATTACACTCATCACCATTGAAAGTTTCTTATAAGATGGTTTTATAATTTTCAGATTTGCAGAAAAAGAGGTAAAATTTCTACAAATATAATTACATAAATTTTCCTACCATAGTGTCAGGTATTAAGCTAGATATTTAATGTAATTCTCATATGTAAGTTAATTCTCCCAAAGACTGAAAATTAGGAATCATTATAATAGTCTTAAAGATACAGAAACTGAGGTTCAGTGGATTTAAATTAGTTTCTCAAGGTCAAACATCTGGCAATTAGCAGACTGAGGTCTCAAACCCAAGGTCTGTTTGTATCCAATATCTTCACCTTTGTAAACTATATTATGTAACTGCCTATAGTCCCTCAGCAAAGACACACACATGATTCATTTTAGAAATTAATACATCGGTGGCTTATTAGTGACAGGAAGGCTGAAATATAGAAAGTGATGGAAGAAACAATCCTGTGTCCTTCAAATAACTACCTAGGCATGCAGAAAGCTGGTCCCTGTAAGGAGTTAAAATATAAAGCCTAGGTAAAGTAAATTAAAAGGGGCTGTATGAATCCACTGCAGTTAGATTTGGAGAAAGATGCATTTATTATTCTGTACACCTTGGCATGTGTGATTGATGTCAATTTGAGGCTTTATAGAGTAAAAAGTGCTGACAAACAAGTGAATCACTTTATTAATGTGCTATAAAAGGATAAATGAGGCTTGAGAAACTTTGTTTGCCCTAGACTCAGCACATTGGAAAGGCTGGCAAAGGTAAACGCCTCCTTAGGATGATCCATTGCAACTCCTTCTCAGTTTTTCATATGCAAGCTTTCCCTTAGATTTCTTAGAGTTATTTATTCTCTATATGCGCAACTTCAAAATACTTGGTCTTACTCTGACCCATCTCAAAATACTTGACTATCGCATTAATTTATCTAGTCCACAAACCTTCCACTAATCTCTTATCTAAAGTCTGCTCTCCTAAGAGAAGGACTCGTCAGGTGTCTTTCTCAGGATTCTAGTTTCTTCAAATATTTGAGAAATGTACATCTCTTAGGAGGAACAAATCAATGCTGTCACAGTGGGATTTATGAGCCCACCCCACTCTCCAACACCATGCTCCTGTGAAGCTTCTTTGCAGCACTAGAAATTCATTCCTAGATGTCTTAGAGATTTTATTCTTCAAGAGATCTTTCTCAAAACACAAATATCTAAAATGATTATTAAATAAAATGTATCTGGGAAGAGCTAAGAAAAAGAGCAAAACCGTAGTAGGAGTTCTAGAAGGAATGCAAAAGCTACCTACACATTTTCCTAGACTAACAACAAATGTCCTCCCTAAGCCTCTAAAGTGCTTGTCGGTAAATCTGTCCAAATTTCTCAGGTTCCAGATCGGCCTTTCTTTTTTAAAAAAAGTAAACTTGTTCCTTTAGGCCAGGAGAAATTGTACCCATTAATAGGAGATGTTCCAGAGAGAGGTAGGTATACATTTAAGACACACATGGAAAAATAAACCGTAAAAACTCCATCCCACTATGCTATCTAGGACCTCAGGACATTACCATACAAATTAGAAAAAGGCACCCTTTCTGGATGGAGTGCTCATGACTCAGCACAAAAAAGAAACAGCTGAATTTCAGCCCCTACTCTCATCCTTACTAGGAGCAATTGTGCAGGATGCACAGAAACTGCCCAACCATATGAGAGGTTCTCTAGGACTACTGTCTCAGTTTGCAAAAGGTTGTTCACAGGCTCGGCTGTGCTTCTTCAAATTGTCTTAATTAAAAGAAAATTCTAATATTTCAAGTTAAATTTTAATGCAAATATCTGAAAAGTCGACACTTGTTTGATATTTCCCCAAGATGTATCTTGAAATTCACTGAGGAAATTGATGGCTTTTATCACTATATAAGCATTTTGGTTTCATCTGCCCTCTGCTGTGTACTTCGTACCCTTCATACCAATACACACACACATACACACAGACCTAGACACACCCATGTCCCTCACCAGCCACACCCATACCTATACACACAGACACACACAACCAGGCAAACACACACTCACCCATACACCTATACACGTTCACCCAACCACACACAATCATACATACAACCACATGCACCCAAAAACACACCACAAATACCCACATCCATACATACCCACACTCAGTCACACACACACACACATGCTTATCCATACAACCATAAACATATACACACACACACCCTACACACACACAGAAATGCACACTTATATAGCCATATACAAATTCTTTCTCCAATCACTGATGCCTTCTCTTACTAACACTGCACAATCACACACCAAACTCTTCATTGACCATGTTTCCTGATTGAACATGTTTTCTGATTTCTCCAAGACTATCCTCATGTCTGAGATACATCTCACTTTAACACATCTCAAAATACTTGGCTAATTATCACATTCATTTATCTACCCCACAAACCTTCCACTGACCCATTATCCAAAGTCTGCATGGTATTCTGGTTTTTAAACTTTGTTTATGCATCAGCTTTTATTTGTTCAACCAAATAATTTAGAATGCCTTTGGAAATATTTGTAAATAGCAAATATTTCTGGATCTGAAAATGTTCCAAAAATGAAACATTGACCAATCAATTTCACCTAAGCATTGACCAGCCTATATGTTTACAAATTGTATCCCTATTCAAAATAACATAGAGACTGCTGAGGTTTGAAGGCAGCTTATGTGATACTCTCTTCCCTGTCAGATACAAGCTAACTGAAAGCAAAAATGTTAGGCAGAGGAGATAAAAAATATCAGGTTTATTATAGATTAAACTAGATTGGAATAGATGGCTTTGGAGAAAAAAAGATGTTCCTAAAACTCCCTTGTCCAGAATTAGATACTTACCCTTCAGTCACTATCAGCACTGGACAATGGAAGTCCTTTCCCCATATAACCAAGAGCACATCAGATCTCTCTACAGAGAGAAGAATCGCAAAGACAAAAGGGAAATAATATGCCAAGCATGCTCTGTTTCTTGTCCCAAACTCACCAATGAGGTTAGTCCATTCTTCTCTCATGAGGAAAAGGAAGGAGCACAGAGGAGAAAGATGTCCTACCTGGCAAGAGACATCAGGAGAACGGAATAAGTATTTACCCCAACACTTCTCAGCTTTTCTTTCATTTCTACCTTTTAGGCTCAACCAATATTTTAGGAATAACCAGGTATGGAGACATCGCCCTCCAGAGAGATCAGCAGTCTATCAAAATTTTCTGCTCTCACCATTTGTTTTTTATCCCTGGACCACAATTTCAGCAGTATAAAGTTTTCTCCCAGAAGACACTAAAATACGCTAAAACTATATACTAACTAAATTAATCCCAGAACTACTTAGGAATTAATACTAAAAATTTATTCTCTATTCTATTACTTAGGCCAAATTATTTTTCAGTCTTGTCCAACATAGCTTATTGCTGTTTTCCAGTAAAATAAAAAGGCATCATAAAGATATTTTGGTAATAATACAATAAATTGAGATGCCCAAATTTAAATATGAATCTTTTGAAATCAAATTATCAAAACTCAAATATAAAGAGAACATTCTGAAACAAGAGAAAAGTGACTAATACAAGAGAACCTCCATAAGGTTATTAGTGGGTTTCTCAGCAGAACCTTGGCATTTCAAGAGAGAGTACTCTTTCCTTTCAAAGTACTGAAAGGAAAAAGTGCCAACTGAGCATATTATAAGTGACAAAGCTGTCCTTGAGAAATGAAGGAGAGACAGAGATTTTCACAGACAAACAAAGGCTGAAAGAGTTCATCACCACTAAGACCTGACTTGCAAGGAATGCAAAAGGGGGTTCTCTTCAAGTTGAAATGAAAGAACACTAATTAATAACATGAAAACATATAAAAGTATATAACTCACTAATAAATGTAAATACATAGTCAAATTCAGAGTACTCTAATACAGTAATGGTAATGCACAAAAGATTTTTAAAATCTAGTGTAAAAGTTGAAAGACAAAGTATTAACAATAATCATAGCTACAATAATTTGTTAATGGATGCACAATATAAAACGATGTAAATTGTGACAGCAATGACATAAAATGTGGGAAGAGGGGAAGTAAAAGTGTAGAGTTTTTGTACACAGTTAAGTTGTTATCAGCATAAAATAGACTGGTATAAGATTATGTAAGCTTCATGGTAACCACAAAGACAAAACTTCTAGTAGATACACAAAGGATAAAGAAAACGAAATCAAAGCATACCACTACAAAACTCATCAAATGACAAAGGAAGACAACAAAAATGGAAGAAGAGGAACAGAAGAAGTAGTAACCATTGAGAAAAAAAATAAACAAAATTGCAATAAGAAGTTCTTACCTACCAATAATTACTTTAAATGTAAATGGATTAAATTTTTCACTCGAAAGGCATGGTGGCTAAATGGATTTAAAAAAAAAAAAAGACCAAATATATGCTGCCTACACTAGATTCACTTTAGCTTTAAGGACACACATAGGCTGAGAGTAAAGAGATGGAAAATGATTATATATATATAAATGTATATATATATAATGATTATATATATATAAATGTATATATATAATGATTATATATATAAATGTATATATATAATCATTATATATATATATTCTAATGTTGGACCACATGCATTGGATATAAATTGGAACATATAAATATATGAAGCACATATTAACACTGAAACATATAAATATATGCATTGGAACATATAACTATATAAAGTAAATATTATATTGTATATATAACATTGGAGCATATAAATATATAAAGCATTGGAAATATAAATATGTAAATCAACTGGACTATATAAAGCAAATATTAACAGAACTGAAGGGAGAAATTGGTAGCAATATACTGATAGCAGAAGACTCCAATATCCACTTTCAACAATGGATAGATCATCCAGACAGAAAATTAATATGGAAACATTGGATTTGAATAACCTATAAACCAAGTGGATCTAATAGACATATAGAACATTTCATCCAACAGCAACAGAATAAACATTCTTCTCAAGTGCACACGGAAAATTTTCCAAGATAGATCATATTTACATAGTCATAAGCCACAAAACAAGTCTTAACAAACTTAAGAAGACTGAAATCATATCAAGTATCCTTTTGGACCCCAATGGTATGATATCAATAATGGGAGGGAAAATTAAAATTCACAAAAATATAAAAATTTTAAATCACACTCTTGAACAATTTGCATTGATATATACTAACAATGAACTATCTGAAAAAGTAATTAAGATGACTATTCCATTTATAATAGCTTCAAAAAGAATAAAATATTAGGAGTAAACTGAACCAGGGGTCCATTTTCGGTTCACTGAAAACTATAAAACATTGATGAAACAAATTTAAGAAGACACAAATAAATGGAAAGATTTCCTGTGTTCACAGGTTGGAAGAATAAATGTTGTTAAAATGGCCCTACTACCCAATGTGCTCTACTGATTCAATGTAATCCCTATCAATAGAAAAAAGTCCTAACATTTATATGAGACCACAAAAGTCCCCAACAGCAAAAGCAATCATGAGCAAAAAGAACAAAGCTACAGGTATCACACTTCCTGATTTTTAAATATATTACAAAGCTATAGCAAACAAAACAGTAGGATACTGGCATAAAAATAGACATATACACCAATAAAACAGAATACAGAGAATTGAAGTAAATCTATACATAAATGGTCAACTGATCTTTGATAAAAGTGCCAAGAACATACAATGGGGAAAGGACAGTGTCTTCAATAAATGGTGTTGGAAAACTGGATATATACATGTGATAGATACTGAGTGATCTCCCTTATACATGGAGTCTAAAAGCAGAGAGTAGAATGGTGGTTGCCAGAGGCTGGTGGGTTGGGGGAACTGGGGAGACGTTGGTCAAAGGAGATAAAATTTCCATTATACAAAATGAATACATCTGGAGATCTAATGTATAGCATGGTGACTACAGTTAATAATACTGCATTGTATACTTAAAATGAGCTAAGAGAGTAGATCTTAAGTGTTCTCACTACAAAAAAAAGTTAATTATGTAAGATGATAAATATGTTCATTAGCTTAATTGTGGTAATCATTTCCCAATGTGTACACACAGCAAAACACCATATTTTGCACCTTAAAAATATACAGTTGTTATTTGTCAATTATGCCTCAATAACGCTGGGGGAAATAAATCAGGGGTGACGCCATAAGCAATGAACAGGAAATATCCCATTTGACTGGCATTAGAAGAAGATAGTGTCACCTGACAATGGTTTAAAGTTGCCACTCTCACTTCCAGGCTGTAGTAATTTCTGATGCTAGACCCTCAAATTCTCCCTCCACCTGGGCCAAAGCAACGGGTAACTTTCCAGACAGTGGTTGATCTGTCAGCCTGGGCCCCAGAGTGAGGAAAATGTGGAGCAGAAATGCCAGCCAGGCCAAAATAAACACACAGTAACAACATGAAATAAATATTTGTTACTACATTTTAATCCACTGAGATTTGAAAGTTAACATTATTGAAACAACCTAGGTCATGCTGGTTGCGCAATCTCTCATTCTCCAATTAATTATCTTCCTCCTCCTATGTTCCCTCATAAAAGGTGCTCCCAGGCCTGCAGGCCTATCATCTTTACTACATTTTTCCCTCCTCCCCATGTCTCTCATCAATCACTAGATTCTATTGATAAATCTTCCAAATTGGTTCTAACAACACTGCGCTGTCTTTTTCATTTCCAAAGTAACTTTCACCATGGTTCTCATCATCTATCACCAAAAATGAAGCTATATGTATGTCTGGTCTCTAATCTTCAATCACTTATTGTGCAGCCAACATATCCACCTTACTTCAGCACATTTAACATGTGTCGTACACAATGGACATTAAGTCATTCAACTACTTAGAACTTTCAGTGTTTTGTTACTGCTAATTAAAAATTCAAAATTTTTAGTTAGAGAATCAAGGCTTTCTATACCATATTCCCAAACTAACTGCTCAGCTATATTTAGTACTCAAATTTATATCTTTTATATATCAGGGAGCTTTTCAATGGAGGCTCTTGAGCTTTTGGAAGAATGTGAATATTGATCACAATCAGTTTTTTAAAAGACTCCACAAATTCAAAGCTCTATAATGTGCCTACATATTACATGTGAAACTGATAGTATCCAACCATCCATAGAAAAGGCTTCAAAGCTGTGTCCTTTAAGACTCAGACAAAATAAGAAGATGATTCTCCTTGTTAAGTCATGACACAAAGCAGCTATAGCAAAGCTCAAACTTAGGAAGTTAATGTTCTATCTTGACATATCTCAACCTCACTGATTTTCTTCACAAGAACTGTCAGTATTTTAAAATATCTTCACTCTGTTTATCAGATTTTCTAGAACTATAACAGTGGCAACTCATTATCAGAGGTGGAGAACTCAGACCTTTCTCTCATTAATCAGTCAACTCAACATGTATTTCATAAGCACATAACACACGCAAGGGACCATGTCTTTTCATATTTGTATCCAAAGCAAGTAGCATCTTGCAAAGAATGACTGTATTAGTCTGTTCTCATGCTGCTGATAAAGACATACCTGAGACTAGGCAATTTACAAAGGAATTAGGCTTAATGGAGAACTCATAGCTACACATGACTGGAGAAGCCTCACAATCATGGCAGAAGGCAAGGAGGAGCAGGTCACATCTTGGATGGCAGCAGGCAAAAAGAGCTTGTGCATAGAAACTCCCATTTTTAAAACCATCAGATCTCATGAGACTCATTCACTGTCATGAGAACAGCACAGGAAAATCTGCCCCCATAATTCAATCACTTCCCACTGGGTTCCTCCCATGACATGTGGGAATTGTGGGAGTTAGAATTCAAGATGAGATTTGGTTGGGGACACAGCTAAACCATATCAATGACCAATAAATAAATTCTGATTAATTGCTAAGCTCTGGGTAACACAAGTTGAATTACTCATAGGCCTTACCCACAGAGACTCAAATATTTGGGAGAAACAGTAAAAACTACCCACAATGCAAGTCAAAATGGAAATACAAGCATTAAAAATGGAAATACAAGCTTTATAAGAGCCTGAAACAAAATACATATATATATATTCTAATTGTGAGAATCCAGGAAAGTTTAAAAGAGAATGTTGCATTTGAGCAATGCCTTCAATATTTTTTTAACTGTAAAAAAATATAGAGAAAGCATTGCAGGTTGAGAGATCAGTATAGCCATATAAGGAAATCTGGAATTATCTAACATTATTAGGAAATAGAAAATATGACAGAATACTAGGTCAGAATACACACAGTGTAGTAGTGGGAGAATTGGCTGAAGAGGTAACCTGAGGTGCTAGCATAAACTGCTTTGAATGCCAAACACTTTTGAATTTAATTTTTTAAGCAACTGAACACAGAGCATAGGATAGTAAAAATAGTCTAATATATTTTAGGGAGATAGTTCTGATGGCAATATCCATTATTGATAATATTTTGAAAGTTATCTCACAGGAGGCTAAATTTTCCTAATGACAATATGTTCACTGTTCATTCTTTCAAGGGCACCTGAATAGTTTTCAGAACATTTTGCTCTCCTAGAATGTATCTGGATGGCATTGTAAGGGTGAGCACTTAAGTGCATTTTAATCACATAGTCCTATGTTGCATGCAATTTGGTTCACTTTGTGTAAAATATTTTATGAGAGTTGATAAGAGGCAGATAATCTCACCTATATTCAACAGGTCTGAATCATTTAAAATGATTAAGGACTAAGAAGTCATTAAATTGTTCCAGTGGATTAAATAGTTCAAGGATGATAGTTACTGCTTTATCAACAGTTTTCCCATTAATCTGTTGTTCCTATGCTCAGCAATGTTCTCTCAAGGCCAAAACCATCTCTTTTGGGTTGGTGAATATAAGCGCCCTCCATTTTTGGCAGCTTTGATCTCCAGCTTCACTGTGATGAGCCCAGCTGTTCACAAAGCTATTTTCATGCTTGCCAGCTTAATATCC
This sequence comes from Gorilla gorilla gorilla, assembly GCF_029281585.2. NCBI lineage: Eukaryota > Metazoa > Chordata > Mammalia > Primates > Hominidae > Gorilla > Gorilla gorilla. Next base: position 134,689,316 of record NC_073228.2, read on the forward strand.
TGCAGCACAGCAGTGCAGTGAAGTGAAGAAGGTCCCTTTCTGATTACAGGTATGCAACAAGAGTTAATTATTAGAAATGCTTTCTGAGAATACTCAACTGAAATAACAATCTCAAATGATGAAATTTATGAGCAAAAGCTACATTTCTTTCAACATATCTGCAGGCAGAGAACAGAGAGTGGTAGCAGGGAAGAATAATTTCTTGTAGTTTCCTAGAGGTGGATATCATAAATCACAGGAAACATTAATTATCCTCTAGCTCCATGAGAATATGGGTCAAGACTCCACAAAGATACAATGAACCAAAAGCCTCAAACCTCATCAGTTTTTTCTGCTTTTATGACTTTTCTAAAAGGTAAGTACAATGTCAAAAAGAATACACCATTTTATAAAAACCACATATGATCTGATTGAGAGAGCTGCATAAAACAATTCAAAATCTCTCAATCAATGTGACATTTAACTTAGCAGATATGGTAGAGAAGAGTAATTAATTGCTTAATCATTTGCAAAAGGACATGTACTTGGAGGGAAGAATTTTTGGCAACATTTAAGTAAAAGACACATTAAAAATGGCTGTTCCAATGCCTTTTCCTCTCAAGGAACAAGACTGCAATTTTAACACCACATTTACTTATTATGATCACATCTAATTCTGCTCTCGTGTATGTAAACAAAAGCATTTCTTAGCCTTACTATTTTTAGATTCATGGAAATTTCTTTAGAAAGGACATTTTCAAATAACTTTCAAAAGTTCACCATTATCATAAAGATATCATATGACTATTAGGTACATAGTAGCCTTACCTGCTTCCGTTACTACCATAGACACGCTTTGCCCAGTATTGATTTAATTGATTAAATTCTCAGTGATAGGGACAATGAAGTCCAGGCTGAGGTGGTCTCAGATGGAGATGAGGAACTTGTTGGGAATTGGAGCAAAGGTCTCTCTTGCTATGCTTTAGCAAAGAGACTGGTGGCATTTTGACCCTGCCATAGAGAACTGTGGAACTTTGAACTCAAGAAAGAATATATAGGGTAATCTGGCAGAAGAAATTTCTTAGTGACAAAGCACAGAGCATTCAAATGGAAGCAAAGCATAAACGTTTGAAAAATTTGCAGCCTGATGATGCAATATGAAAGAAAAACCCATTTTCTGGGGAGAAATTCAAGCTGGCTGCAGAAATTTGTATAACTAACAAGGAGCGAAATATTAATCAGCAAGACAGTAAGGAAAACGTCTCCAGGGCATGTCAGAGACCTTCACAGCAGCCCCTCCCATCACAAGCCAGGAGGCCCAGGAGGGAAAATGGTTTTGTGGGCCAGACCCAGGGCCCCACTGCTCTATGCAGCCTCGGGACACAGTGCCCTGTGTTCCATGTGCTTCAACTCCAGGCATGGCTAAAAGGGGCCAAGGTACAGCTTGGGCCATTGCTTCAGAGAGCGAAAGCCCCAAGCCTTGGCAGCTTTCATGTGGTCTTCTGTGGGTGCACAGAAGTCGAGAATTGAGGTTTGGGAACCTCTGCCTAGATGTCAGAGGATGTATGGAAATTCCTGGATGTCCAGGCAGATGTTTGCTGCAGGGGTGGAAACCTCATGGAGAACCTCTGCTACAGCAGTGCAGAAGGGAAATGTGGGGTTGGAGTCCCCACAAGAGTCCCCACTGGGGCACTACCTAGAGGGGCTGTGAAAAGAGGGTCACCATCCTCCAGACCCCAGAATGGTACATCCATCAACAGCTTGCACCTTGCAACTGGAAAAGCCACAGGCACTCAATGCCAGCCTGTGAAAACAGCCAGGAGTGGGGCTGCCCCACAGGGACAGAGCTGCCCAAGGTTGTGGGAGCCTACCTCTTGCATCAGTGTGACCTGGATGTGAGACATGGAATCAAAAGAGATCATTTTGGAACTTGAAGTTTTACTGACTGCCCTATTGGATTTCAGACTTGCAGGGGGCTTGTAGCCCCTTTGTTTGGGCTACTTTCTCCCATTTGGAATGGTCATATTTACCCAATGCCTGTACACCCATTGTATCTAGGAAGTAACTAACTTGCTTTTGATTTTACAGGCTCATACATGAAAGGTTCTTGTCTTTTCTCAGATGAGACTTTGGACTTGGACTTTTTGGTTAATGCTGAAATGAGTTAAGACTTTGGGGACTGTTGGAAGGGCATGATTGTGTTTTGAAATGTGAGGACATGAGATTTGGGAGGGGCCAGGGATGGAATGATATGGTTTGGTTCTGTGTCCCCATCTAAATCTCACCTTGAATTGCAATGATTCCCATGTGTCAAGGGCAGGACCAGGTTGAGGTAACTGGACCTTGGGGGCAGTTTCCCTCCTGCTGTTCTCATGATAATGAGTAAGTCTCATGAGATCTGATGGTTTTATAAGTGTCTGGCATTTCTCCTGTTGGCTCTCATTCTCTCTTCTGCTGCCCTGTGTACAGGCACATTCCACCATGATTGTACGTTTCCTAAGGCCCCCCAGTCATGAAAAACTGTGAGTCAATTAAACCTCTTTTCTCTAAAAATTACCTAGTCTTAGGTATTTCTTCATAGCAGTGTAAGAATGAACTAATATACAACCAACATCAGATGTCTCTACCACTCAATTCTAAAAAATGTTTAAGGTACAAATAATGCCAGTTTTTAAAACAATTTTTGAGATAATAGGAAAATACAAAAAAACTCCCAACTTATTTTACAGGGCCACCATAAAGGAAATTATAAGAGAGGAAATCCTATGGCCAAGTTCATTTCTAAATGTAAACGCAAAATACATATAACTTTTTTCTTTTTGAGACAGAGTCTCACACTGTCACCCAGGCTGGAGTGCAGTGTCATGAACATGGCTCATTGCAGCCTTGACCTCCTAGGCTCAAGCAGTCCTCCCACTTCAACCTCCCAAGTAGCTGGGACTAGGCACACACCACCATGCCTGGTTAATTTTTTAATTAATTAATTTTTTTTTTTTTGGTAGAGATGGGGAGTCTCACCGTGTTGCTCAAGCTGATCTCAAACTCCTGGGCTCAAGTAATCCTCCTTCCTCAGCCTCCTAAAATGCTTAGATTAGAGGCATGAGCCACTGCACCAGGCAAAGCATAAAAATTGAATCCAGAAATAAATGAAAAGATCAATGCCTGACTGTACCTGACATACTTTGTTGCTCTTTCAGGTCCACCCTGCAAAGAAGCTTCAAGGAGCCAATATCCTGAAGACATGCAACCCACAAGGGATGATTTCCCCAGGTACTTGTACTATGTATCTGTAGCCATGATGAATCTACAGTAGTCAGAACCTACATTCACTGCAAAGCCTTTAGAGATCCCCATATAAACCAAACAAATACTCTCTGCCTATCAAATTGCAATCTAAAATTTCCCAAGAATTTCCAGATATTCAGAAGAAAACTCAAAAGCCTAGTGGGGGTTGCAGGGGTGAGAACTGCTAAACCTAAATTATAATAAAATTAGTATCATAATCTCTTAGACATAGTAGAGAAAAACAGAAAAAACTTTAAATAAATATAATTAACATCCTCAGAGAGACTTTCTTATCCATTATGAAAGAAATATGCTTCTCTGAAATAAATTATTTTGGGGCTTAGAGATTAAACATAATATATATGTATATATAACATATAATTTTAATACATATTTAATATATATTCAGTTTATTTATATCTAAAATATTAAATGTATGTAGATGCATACACATACATATATGTTCATAATAAATGCTGAAATTTTAAAATGCACACAAAATAACAACCTGGAAATAAGAAGAGACCCAGATAAAATATGAATTAGTGAGATGGAAGATTAAACAAAATGATTATCAAAGAAGAAGTGCAAAATGGCAAAGAAATGGAAAATATGTACAAAAGTTGACTGGCATAGATATATACAAATATGCTTATTGTATCATTGTTTTAATAGTGAAAAATTGAAGATATTCTAGATGTTATTTACTTATTGAATTCTTAAATAATTTATGGTGCATCCATATTTATTATCTATTACATATAACATTAAAATATGGCGCATCCATATTTATTAACTATTACATACATAACAATAGTTGCATTCCATTGTAACAATTTTAAGTAAGCAGTGGCTTAAACAAATGGCTAGAATTACGTCAAATTGAGGCAGTATAGATAGTCAAGGAAGTGACCATGTTCTCGGGATGCAGCAACCATCATGACCATACAGTCAACACAACAAGCCTCAACATGTGCATTGTAACTGAGTATTCAAGCAAAGCTATCTTCAGTAGATTTCCCCTGCAGAGAACATGCACACTTTGATTTTACCTGTCCTCAAACTGACCCTTTACTCATTTTAATAGTAAGAAACACACCCCTGGATGGATATTTAAGATGCTAATGAGACGTGCAACATATGAACAAACATGTACAGCTACTGCACGTGTGCAACCAGAAGACCACCCAGAATATGCTTACTAGTAACACTTCTTTCCACTTCCTTATGAATAATTATGTAAGACTCCCATGAAAGGAGTCACCCAGGTGCCAGTCTTTGCTGTCTCATCCTTATGAACAGCACGCCCTGAATCCTCTCTCTTCTCTCAGGGTGTAGTGTCTATTCTGCACCTAACTTCCAAATATTCTTTTTATTTTGCAATAAATTACTCTATGCTGTATCTCCTTTGCTGTGTGTCTTTGCTTTGTGTGTTGTGTCTTTGCTGTGTGTCTCTTGTTTAAATTCTCTTAAACCAAAGAAGACAAGAATGAAGGTATCACATCAGCTGTCAACAAAATGGCTATGTATGCAAAGGACACATAAACCTGTTGATTTTGTTTGTTTCATCTGGGCACATTGCTGCTTTCAATAAAACTGGGATTCTCTTAGAAAGAAGAGATTACTGGATATTAAGTAGGCTTCTAACGGTCACTACAGACTGTAAAAAGAATAAGTTATTTGAAATAATATGATATACCAGTGTCACAGAAATATACACATAATATCATTCTACGTAAAATGAAAAAATCAAACTATATTTTTTATTTTAGGTGAGTTTCTGTGTATGTAGTCATGAAAATGAAAACACAAAGGTATTTGCATTACATTGAGATTCGGAAAAAAATAAGCAGAGGAAAAAAAATGAAAGAATACTCTGTAAAATATCAAAAGCTGATCATATCTGAGTGAAAAGAGCATGAATTGTTTTTAATTTTTCCTTGTGCTTTTGTGTATTTCTTTCTTTTTCCTACACTATACATGTTTATTTTGGTAATCAGGATAAAAGCAGCAAATGAATATGTATAAAACATGGCGGCTAAGTGAAGTTGTAGATATCTTGGAAAGGCAGGCAGTCAGAATAATTTCAGAGAACAAAATACTCTGGTGGAAAATCTGATTATTTCTTTCGGGATTTTTCCATTCTTTTTTTTTTCCTTTGGGTTTCATTTATTTGTTTTTTGTTTTATTGATTTGCAACATCAAAACTATTTCATAACCAGGTATGATTGAAAGTACTTATGAATGGGAGATACAAACTTAAAGATACCTGTTTACTTCCTGTTTTGTTTAATGAATTTACATTGATTGTCAGTGTGCCAGCTTGATTATCATCTCCCCAGGCACAGGAAGACAGCATTCTTTTCTGGAAAAAGCCAACATATTACCTAAAGTGGATATTTGAATATTTTTTACAGCTGTTTTAAATTAATACTTAAAATCACAGATGTTAGTCTGAACTCTCTCTCTCTCTCTCTCAATCTCTCTCTCTCTCTCTCTCTCCATATAATTTTAATTACCAAAGAAGCAGAGGCAGGGTCCTGGGATAGAAGATGAAATTTAATCAACCCATTTCCTCCCAAGGCTCACCTTCTAAAATGTATCATTTTTTCCTTGGCCCTTTCATTTTCATTGCTGCTACTTTGCTCTTCAGCTTACTGACAACTCATTCCTCAATAAATCACAGATGAGAAAGTATATGAACTGAGGCCATGGGGAGTATATCAAACATGTGATGCTCTGGAGCTGCCATCTAATTCTTACCAGCTCCTTCAGGTGATTTACCTCAAAGCAGTGAATTTAAAAGAATTTGATCTGTGATAATGCCAATTTATGTTTATCTCACTGGACTGCTATGAGAAAATAGCTGAAATGTTTACATTGAAATAATTTTGTAATATTAAAGAGCATGAGGCAAAAAGAAAAAAATCCTTTTTTTCTAATGCCAGTATTTGTCTGCAAGATGCAGGAGTCAAACCATACTTCTAGAATATGCAAAAGTTACTAGATAATATTTGTAATTCTCTTAGGCTATGTCACATTTTTGAAGCATTTCCTAGTTTCTGGGTTATCAACTTTCACAATCTAAATGACCATCGGTTGAAATATATATTATTGATTCAGGAAAATTACTTCACTTCCAATGAGAAGGAACTCCTTTCTGTTAACTAGGACCTCGCATAAAACGTTAACTCTCAAAAGAGGCATCCAAATTCAAGCAGCAAGTTGTAGGATCAAGAATATTGGTAAAGGATAGGAATGAAGTAGCTAAAAATTTAGTCCACCAACTTTTCTGACATCCATTCTTTAGAAGGTATAAATGATGTATTTTTCAACATTTCTTTGAAGAAGGAGTTTCCATGGTCATGAACTTAAAGGAAAGCATCAACATGTCTGCCACGCTTGACACCTCAAGGAGGCCAAAAGCAATAAAATAAAGATTTGTATATTGTTCTAGATATGCTATGATAATCCATCCCTCTCTCTTTTATCATTCTTATTGGAGAGCCAATACAACTATCATTTTACCAAATTACAAGAGCTAATTAATCACATAATGCACTACATGAGGGCTTTTTGAAAATATAAGTAATATAAGCTTTAATTAGTTTGTCCTAAAACTATCCATATTATAAAGTGAAATTATGTGATCAAAGTGTGGTTCCCTCCATTGAAAGAAAAAGAATTACCTGTTGCAAAAATCAGGAAGCATCACCTTCAGATAGGGCATAAGGATCTTTTTTTTCTTAAGTCATATATATTGAGCCTCGGTGTTTAGGGTAACATATCTCTCAGACAGGGCCATTCTGTAAAGAAGAAAAATCAAGTAAGCAAAGTTGTCATTCCGGCCTCTAGCCAAACATTCCATCTTGTGTCCTTTCCTCCAATTGTGTGTGGATATTCACTTTCTCCTCTCTTCAACAAAAGCTGATCCTAAGGTCAGATAATGTGTCAGGGTATCACTGAAGTCTCAGAATGAACTTAATTCCATAGTTAAATTCTTCCAGTTGCATTTGCATTTTAATTATTATCTTTAAATTTTTTCCAAATATAGCTATGAATTTTAAGCATTAATTTTATTCAACAGTAACTCTACACAGCCAACACTTCCTGAATAGAGGTAAGCAAGAAGAATGTCAGAGAAAAAGAGACATGAATTTTAGGTACTATACATTATTGAATTACTGTTTATCCCAAAACAAATTATACATATTTTTGATATTTCACTTTCTTCTCAATGAAATAGGATAGTTCTTTCACAGACTTTTGTAATAAATGATCAATATGTTAGAAAATTCAGGAACCACAGAAAATGTTGTATCCCTCCCACGTTAATGTTTTCTTTTCTATCCCTCCATATCAATCTTTTCTTCCATTTCATTACATTTCTCCTCTCTAGCTAAGGATCTGCTTTCCACTCTTATAATTATTTTTTATTTACTTTTTATTGATACATAATAAATGTACATATTTTGGGGGTACATGTAATAATTTGATACACTCATATAATGTGAAAAGATCAAATCAGGGTATTGGTATACCCATCACCTTAAAAATTTATTTTTTCTTTATGCTGGAAACATTTGCATTATTCTCTTCTAGCTATTTTGAAAAGTTCAATAGCTTAATGTTAACTATGGTCACTTTATTGATTTATTGAACACTAATAATGGGTACAAATATACGGTTAGAATTAAGTTTTCTTTAATAAATGAAATGTTAAACCTTTGCACCCAAATTGCAGACAGTACTCCTACACAAAGAAAAATAAGAGAACTAAACTGCACTGAGGAAAAACACACCTACATTATTACAACATCTTTGACGATTCTTTTAAATATAATTCTTCATTAACTCAGTGCATAGACAGCGTATTTTTGTTCTTCTCTGCTTTATATAGGTACTCTGTCAAATCTCTGAATTCTTTTTCTGTCTTATTAAAAATGTTAAAGGAAAATGTCATGTAGAAAATAACATGCTCATAAAAGCAAATGTTAACATTAGATTTGGAGGAAGACAATGCTGTCAAGTTTCAAGCTCTCTCATCACTGTTTGATTGTTAAAGATTTAAAATAAAAATTCTTGATATGTAAAGAAAATGCTAAGGTGAGAATGTATAGTTTTATTTCCACTCCTCTTGACTTCAGTAATGTAGAAATGAGGTGTTTATTTTACCAAGAATCTTTAAAAAAAAAATGGTGGGTGGGGTACAGGAACTTTTGAAACAAAAACAAGGACAGTAATGAGAAAAAAGTCCATGTTATTATACTTTCATTATGTATGTATGTGTGTAATTTAAATGTTAAAACGAGCACAGGCAATATGGTGTAGTGATTAAAAGCAGATTCTAAGATCAGTCAGGTTAGATTGCAGTCCAATTCCCTCACTTCCTACCTATGTCATATTGAGTAAATTATTTAATGTCTGTATGGTTCAGGTTTTTTAATCTGTAAAACAGATATACTAGCAGGCATTAACTCAAACAGTAATGGGTCAGTAGGCATTTAGCCTTGATTTATAGTTTCATTAATTATTTTCTAGAAAAAGAATCCTGGAATATAATATAATAATTTAAGTATATCAAATACAACAGGGCAGATGTTTTGAATCCTTAACAACAATGAAAGGGTTTCTAATACCTTTATTATCTCAAGCCTCACAAAAGAGGCAACCAGATTACTTTCCCTCAAATCTCACAGAGGAAACAGAAGCCATCAGAAATAAATTTCATCATTTTTCTACCCCCAAATTTAAAAACCTTCCTGCATTAATACCCATATTCCCATATTCTATTCTGTTTCAACAAAAGATATGACCATACATCTGTCCAAGGCCAGTCACTCCACTTCCGCTCTGAATTAAATTCCCTCATGCATTCTTTAACGCCCATGCAATGTCAATCATCCATCTCTCTCCTGTATGATTAATCTCTTCCCTTCTATGTATCATTTCAATCAGGACACAAACATGCTTTAGTACCTTTTATATTAAACCAAAGTAAACAGAAAACACTGATGCTACTTTTTATTACTCTATTTCTTTTTTTTTTGCATTTTAAGTTTATGGTAAAGCTAAAAAGACAAGTAATGATTAACAAGAATTAAATGTAGTTGCTGCATGTAGAGAAGAGGAAGCGAGACACAGGAAGGGTTTCAAAAGTGATGGGGATGTTCTGTTCTTAAAGCTGACTTACTACCCTATTTCTATGCCACCATTCATAGCTAAACCTCTCAAAAATGTCACCTGCTTTCCAATAGAATACTATTCAGCCTCAAAAAAAAAAAAAGAGGGAAATTCTGTCATTTGTGACAACATGGATTAAACTGAAGAACATGCTGCTAAATGAAATAAGCCAGGAACGGAAAGACAAATACCTAATGTTTTTACTGACATGTGACATCTAAAACAATTGAACTCAGAAGCAGAGAGTTGTGGTAATAGAAGCTGGGGTGGGGGAAATGGGAAGATCATGGCCAAAGCGTACAAAATCAGACAGGAGTAATAAGGTATTTTTTTAATTCTTTTGCACAACATGGTTAACATGGTTAATAATAGTGTATTGCACATTTTACAATTACTGAGAGTAAATTTAAAATGTTTTCTTCACAAAAAATAAGTATTTGAAGTCATGGATATATTAATTAGCTTAATGTAATTATTAATATTTCACATTTTATTCTTAAATCATAACATCACTTTGTACTCCATAAATATATACCACTATAAATTGTTGATTTAAAATAAAATATTTTTTAAATGTCGCCTGCTTTCCTTTTGCTTCCTCACTTCCACTTTACTAATTTTAGCCAGTGCAATCTGGTGTCTCACCCCACTAATGCACTGATGCTGCCGTTGTCAAGGTCACTGCTGAGTTTCGTGTTGCCAAATCCAGTGGGCACTTCCTTCACTCATCTACTCCACCCTTCAGAATCATTTAATATGATCGACTATTCCCTCTGTCTTGAAATAGTATCACCTCTTCCCTTCACAGATATTGTGTTTTTGTTTTTCTTCTACCTCAGCTTCCTTTGCACGTTCTCTAATAACTGACCTCTAAGGGTAAGGGAATCTCAGAGATACGTTCTACTCTTTTTTATCTGTACAACCTACATCCAAGGTTCCTTTACCCATCCCCAAGGCTGAAATTATCCTACATTACTTAAGCTAACACATCCCAAATTCATATTAAGCCCAGAGCTCTGCTCAGAGCTCCAGACTCATATCCAAGAGCATATGTGAAATCCCTAGTTGAATATTTCAGATAATTCTCAATTTTAATAAATCCAAAATGTAACCCTTAATATATCCTCCCATGGCAATTCCAGACTCATATCCAAGAGCATATGTGAAATCCCTAGTTGAATATTTCAGATATTTCTCAATTTTAATAAATCCAAAATGTAACCCTTAATATATCCTCGCTTGGCAACCCAGTCTTCCTACTTTCTCCATCAAATAATTGGCACCATCATCATCCAAATATCTCAAGCCAAGATAATGTAATGACTGCCCCTAATTGCTCCCCTTCCCTTGGCCCCTATTTCCCACAAATCAGCAAGTTCTGTTGATTCTATCCCTTAAATATCTCTGTACTTCATATCAATGAAAATTATTAGGAGAGAGCTTTCACTGTGCCAATTCAATCTTAAAGCTGTTTGGCTTTTCAGTTGAAAATGATGGAGAAAAGACTCTTTTTATTGAATTCTCATTCCTGTGAAACCCACTAAAAACAACAAAAAGAATGCAAGGAGAAAAATCTTCATCACCAATTAAATTATAAAACTGGGGCATATTTGCAATACTGTAAAATCTAGACCAAAACAAGGTGGGACATTAAGAAAAGGCACATACAGGCTTAAGTCTTGAACAAAGAAACACTTGTCTAAAAGAAAATAATTCTGCCCTAAGTCAGCAATAAGATCTAGGAGGATGGGTGGGCCAGAAAAGTAATAGGGACTATAAACAGAACCACAGGAAAGAGAATGGATATCCATGATGATATGCGATTTCTCTGGTCTACAACCTAGACTATTCATGGATGGGTAAAATTGAGGAGAGACCACCAGATCTCAGCAGCAGAGCTGTGACATAAAGGACTTTAATATGTCATAAAGTGCTAAGACATTGAAAGCTGAGCTCCCAAGAGTCCTGAGGCAGAGGAAATAACAAGCTTTTTAAAAGGGTTTTTAAGATGAGAAACATAAATCAAAACTACAGTGTCCCAACGCACATCACATATATCTCTGCCCAATTATCCAACTATATCCTTCAAATAATTAGATCCGTTAAAACCAGAACAAAAAAATTTAAAATATGAATAGACACACACAAATGTAGGAAGCTGTCTTAGTTCATTTAGGCTGCTATAACAAAATACCTTTGGTAATTTATAAACAACAGAAATAGATTGCTCACAGGCCTGGAGTCTGGGAAGTCCAAGATCAAGGTACCAGCAGGTTCAGTGTCTCATGAGAGTTCATTTCTCATAGCTGGCAACTTCTTGCTCTGTCCTCACATGGCAGAAGGGGCAAACAAGCTTCCTCTGGCCTCTTTCACAAGGGCACCAATCTCATTCATGAGGACTCTACCCTTATGATCTAATCACCTCATAAAGGCTCTACCTCACATTAGTCTCCAACATATGAATATTAGGGGAACACAAACACTCAGACCATAGCAGGAGAGAAAATTAAAATCAGGCAGATGAAGAAAATACATTGCAAGAAAGTTCCCCAAAAGACTAGCAGTTCAAACAAATAATTCTTCATTGTCTCAAATGAATTTCAGATAATATTATTTGCACTTAAAAGAAGAGCTCACAAAAGAGACAAATAGCTCAAGGAAGAGTCAATAACACAGCAGAAGAGGAAAGATGAGCTAGTTAAGTGCAGAAATAAAAGGAAAAAAACACAAAGAAAAAATATATATTAAAGACAACTAGAAATATGTATAGCAATGTGACTATAGTTAACAATACTGGATTGTATACTTCAAATTTGGTAAGAGAGTAGAGCTTAAGTGTCCTCACCACAAAACAAACTAAAAATAGAGTGACTTAAATCACATTTAAGTACATTTTGACAGCCTAGAAAAATTATAAATATAAATAAACATATAGGAATAGTTATAGGAAAGATGGTAGACCAAATGCCACATGCAGAGATCCATCATACGTATAATTAATACTCATGAAAGCAGAATTTATAATGAATGGAACTGAACATACCATGCAAAGACACCAAAAAGCTTTTATTTCAAAATATAGAAAAAATTTAATCTGAATATCTAAAGAACACTCTATTTCCCAAGTGTCTCAGAAATATTTTATTTTATTTTATTGAGACAGAGTCTCATTCTGTCACCCAGGCTGGAGTGCAGTGGTGTGATCTCCACTCACTGCAACCTCCGTGTCCCTGATTCAAGTGATTCTCCTTCCTCAGCCTCCTCAGTAGCTGGGATTACAGGTGCCTGCTACCATGTCAGGCTAATTTTTGCATTTTTTAGTAGAGACTGAGTTTTGACATGTTGGCAAGGCTGGTCTCGAACTCCTGCCTTCAGGCGATCCGACCTCCTCGGCCTCCCAAAATGCTGGGATTATAGGCATAAGCCACCTTGCCCGGACAGGAAAAAAAAATACTTTTTAAATGATAGGCACCAAGATATAACTGGGTAAACTTAAATGAAGAAAAAGCTGTGTTGAAGAAAAAAGTATGGCCACCCCAAAAAAAAGGAAGCCACATAGAGAGGAAGAAGTCAGGTTAACTTAGATTTCTCTGTAGCTACTCCCCATGCCAGGAGTCATGAAAACATGTAAGCAAGATTATAAAAAAATAAAGTCAGGAGGAGCCAAGATGGCCAAATAGGAACAGCTCCGGTCTACAGCTCCTAGCGTGAGTGACGCAGAAGACGGGTGATTTCTGCATTTCCATCTGAGGTACCGGGTTCATCTCACTACGGAGTGCCAGAGAGTGGGCGCAGGTCAGTGGGTGCGCGCACTGTGCGCGAGCCAAAGCAGGGCGAGGCATTGCCTCACTCGGGAAGCACAAGGGGTCAGGGAGTTCCCTTTCCTAGTCAAAGAAAGGGGTGACAGACGGCACCTGGAAAATCGGGTCACTCCCACCCGAATACTGCGCTTTTCTGAGGGGCTTAAAAAATGGCGCAACAGGAGATTATATCCCGCACATGGCCTGGAGGGTCCTACGCCCACGGAGTCTCCCTGATTGCTAGCACAGCAGTCTGAGATCAAACTGCAAGGCAGCAGCCAGTCTGGGGTTGGGGCGCCTGCCATTGCCCAGGCTTGCTTAGGTAAACAAAGCAGGCAGGAAGCTCGAACTGGGTGGAGCCCACCACAGCGCAAGGAGGCCTGCCTGCCTCTGTAGGCTCCACCTCTGGGGGCCGGGCACAGACAAACAAAAAGACAGCAGTAACCTCTGCAGACTTAAATGTCCCTGTCTCACAGCTTTGAAGAGAGCAGTGGTTCTCCCAGCACACAGTTGGAGATCTGAGAACCGGCAGACGGCCTCCTCAACTGGGTCCCTGACCCCAGACCCCCGAGCAGCCTAACTGGGAGGCAGCCCCCAGCAGGGGCAGACTGCCACCTCACACGGCCAGGTACTCCAACAGACCTGCAGCTGAGGGTCCTGTCTGTTAGAAGGAAAACTAACAAACAGAAAGGACATCCACACCAAAAATCCATCGGTACCTCACCCATCAAAGACCAAAAGTAGATAAAACCACAAAGATGGGGAAAAAACAGAGCAGGAAAACAGGAAACTCTAAAAAGCAGAGTGCCTCTCCTCCTCCAAAGGAACGCAGTTCCTCACCAGCAACGAAACAAAGCTGGACGGAGAATCACTTTGACGAGCTGAGAGTAGAAGTCTTCAGACGATCAAATTACTCCGAGCTATGGGAGGACATTCAAACCAAAGGCAAAGAAGTTGACAACTTTGAAAAAAATTTAGAAGAATGTATAACTAGAATAACCAATACAGAGAAGTGCTTAAAGGAGCTGATGGAGCTGAAAACCAAGGCTCGAGAACTACGTGAAGAATGCAGAAGCCTCAGGAGCCGATGCGATCAACTGGAAGAAAGGGTATCAGCGATGGAAGATGAAATGAATGAAATGAAGTGAGAAGGGAAGTTTAGAGACAAAAGAATAAAAAGAAACGAGTAAAGCCTCCAAGAAATATGGGACTATGTGAAAAGACCAAATCTACGTCTGATTGGTGTACCTGAAAGTGACGGGGAGAATGGAACCAAGTTGGAAAACACTCTGCAGTATATTATCCAGGAGAACTTCCCCAATCTAGCAAGGCAGGCCAACATTCACATTCAGGAAATACAGAGAACACCACAAAGATACTCCTCGAGAAGAGCAACTCCAAGACACATAATTGTCAGATTCACCACAGTTGAAATGAAGGAAAAAATGTTAAGGGCAGCCAGAGAGAAAGGTCGGGTTACCCACAAAGGGAAGCCCAGCAGACTAACAGCTGATCTCTCGGCAGAAACTCTACAAGCCAGAAGAGAGTGGGGGCCAATATTCAACATTCTTAAAGAAAAGAATTTTCAACCCAGAATTTCATATCCAGCCAAACTAAGCTTCATAAGTGAAGGAGAAATAAAATACTTTACAGACAAGCAAATGCTGAGAGATTTTGTCACCACCAGGCCTGCCCTAAAAGAGCTCCTGAAGGAAGCACTAAACATGGAAAGGAACAACCGGTACCAGCCGCTGCAAAATCATGCCAAAATGTAAAGACCATCGAGACTAGGAAGAAACTGCATCAACTAATGAGCAAAATAACCAGCTAACATCATAATGACAGGATCAAATTCATACATAAAAATATTAACTTTAAATGTAAATGGACTAAATGCTCCAATTAAAAGACACAGACTGGCAAATTGGATAGAATCAAGACCAATCAGTGTGCTGTATTCAGGAAACCCATCTCACGTGCAGAGACACACATCGACTCAAAATAAAAGGATGGACGAAGATCTACCAAGCAAATGGAAACCAAAAAATGGCAGGGGTTGAAATCCTACTCTCTGATAAAACAGATTTAAACCAACAAAGATCAAAAGAGACAAAGAAGGCCATTACATAATGGTAAAGGGATCAATTCAACAAAAAGAGCTAAGGATAATAAACATACATGCACCCAATACAGGAGCACCAAGATTCACAAAGCAAGTCCTGAGTGACCTACAAAGAGACTTAGACTCCCATACAATAATAATGGGAGACTTTAACACCCCACTGTCAACATTAGAGAGATCAACGAGACAGAAAGTGAACAAGGATACCCAGGAATTGAACTCAGCTCTGCACCAAGCGGACCGAATAGACATCTACAAAACTCTCCACCCCAAATCAGCAGAATATACATTCTTTTCAGCACCACACCACACCTATTCCAAAATTGACCACATAATTGGAAGTAAAGCTCTCCTCAGCAAATGTAAAAGAACAGAAATTATAACAAACTGTCTCTCAGACCACAGTGCAATCAAACTAGAACTCAGGATTAAGAAACTCACTGAAAACCGCTCAACTACATGGAAACTGAACAACCTGCTCCTGAATGACTACTGGGTACATAACCAAATGAAGGCAGAATTAAAGATGTTCTTTGAAACCAATGAGAACAAAGACACAACATACCAGAATCTCTGGGACACATTCAAAGCAGTGTGTAGAGGGAAATTTATAGCACTAAATGCCCAGAAGACAAAGCAGGAAAGATCCAAAATTGACACCCTAACATCACAATTAAAAGAACTAGAAAAGCAAGAGCAAACACATTCAAAAGCTAGCAGAAGGCAAGAAATAACTAAGATCAGAGCAGAACTGAAGGAAATAGAGACACAAAAAACCCTTCAAAAAATTAATGAATCCAGGAGCTGGTTTTTTGAAAGGATCAACAAAATTGATAGACCGCTAGCAAGACTAATAAAGAAAAAAAGAGAGAAGAATCAAATAGACACAATAAAAAATGATAAAGGGGATATCACCACCGATCTCACAGAAATACAAACTACCATCAGAGAAGACTACAAACACCTCTACGCAAATAAACTAGAAAATCTAGAAGAAATGGATAAATTCCTCGACACATACACTCTCCCAAGACTAAACCAGGAAGAAGTTGAATCTCTGAATAGACCAATAACAGGATCTGAAATTGTGGCAATACTCAGTAGCTTACCAACCAGAAAGAGTCCAGGACCAGATGGATTCGCAGCCAAATTCTACCAGAGGTACAAGGAGGAACTGGTACCATTCCTTCTGAAACTATCCCAATCAATAGAAAAAGAGGGAATCCTCCCTAACTCATTTTATGAGGCCAGCATCATCCTGATACCAAAGCCGGGCAGAGACACAACCAAAAAAGAGAATCTTAGACCAATATCCTTGATGAACATTGATGCAAAAATCCTCAATAAAATACTGGCAAACCGAATCCAGCAGCACATCAAAAAGCTTATCCACCATGATCAAGTGGGCTTCATCCCTGGGATGCAAGGCTGGTTCAATATATGCAAATCAATAACTGTAATCCAGTATATAAACAGAACCAAAGACAAAAACCACACGATTATCTCAATAGATGCAGAAAAGGCCTTTGACAAAATTCAACAATGCTTCATGCTAAAAACTCTCAATAAATTAGGTATTGATGGGACATATCTCAAAATAATAAGAGCTATCTGTGACAAACCCACAGCCAATATCATACTGAATGGGCAAAAACTGGAAGCATTCCCTTTGAAAACGGGCACAAGACAGGGATGCCCTCTCTCACCACTCCTATTCAACATAGTGTTGGAAGTTCTGGCCAGGGCAATTAGGCAGGAGAAGGAAATAAAGGGCATTCAATTAGGAAAAGAGGAAGTCAAATTGTCCCTGTTTGCCGACGACATGATTGTATATCTAGAAAACCCCATTGTCTCAGCCCAAAAATCTCCTTAAGCTGATAAGCAACTTCAGCAAATTCTCAGGATACAAAATCAATGTACAAAAATCACAAGCATTCTTATACACCAATAACAGACAAACAGAGAGCCAAATCATGAGTGAACTCCCATTCACAATTGCTTCAAAGAGAATAAAATACCTAGGAATCCAACTTACAAGGGATGTGAAGGACCTCTTCAAGGAGAACTACAAACCACTGCTCAAGGAAATAAAAGAGGATACAAACAAATGGAAGAACGTTCCATGCTCATGGGTAGGAAGAATCAATATCGTGAAAATGGCCATACTGCCCAAGGTAATTTACGGATTCAATGCCATCCCCATCAAGCTACCAATGACTTTCTTCACAGAATTGGAAAAAACTACTTTCAAGTTCATATGGAACCAAAAAAGAGCCCGCATCGCCAAGTCAATCCTAAGCCAAAAGAACAAAGCCGGAGGCATCATGCTACCTGACTTCAAACTATACTACAAGGCTACAGTAACCAAAACAGCATGGTACTGGTACCAAAACAGAGATATAGATCAATGGAACAGAACAGAGCCCTCAGAAATAACACTGCATATCTACAACTATCTGATCTTTGACAAACCTGAGAAAAACAAGCTATGGGGAAAGGATTCCCTATTTAATAAACGGTGCTGGGAAAACTGGCTAGCCATATGTAGAAAGCTGAAACTGGATCCCTTCCTTACACCTTATACAAAAATTAATTCAAGATGGATTAAAGACTTAAACGTTAGACCTAAAACCATAAAAAGCCTAGAAGAAAACCTAGGCATTACCATTCAGGACATGGGCATGGGCAAGGACTTCATGTCTAAAACACCAAAAGCAATGGCAACAAAAGCCAAAATTGACAAATGGGATCTAATTAAACTAAAGAGCTTCTGCACCGCAAAAGAAACTACCATCAGAGTGAACAGGCAACCTACAAAATGGGAGAAAATTTTCACAACCTACTCATCTGACACAGGGCTAATATCCAGAATCTACAATGAACTCAAACAAATTTACGAGAAAAAAACAAACAACCCCATCAAAAAGTGGGCAAAGGATATGAACAGACACTTCTCTAAAGAAGACATTTATGCAGCCAAAAGACACATGAAAAAATGCTCAGCATCACTGGCCATCAGAGAAATTCAAATCAAAACCACAATGAGATACCATCTCACACCAGTTAGAACGGCAATCATTAAAAAGTCAGGAAACAACAGGTGCTGGAGAGGATGTGGAGAAATAGGAACACTTTTACACTGTTGGTGGGACGGTAAACTAGTTCAACCATTGTGGAAGTCAGTGTGGTGATTCCCAGGGATCTAGAACTAGAAATACCACTTGACCCAGTCATCCCATTACTGGGTATATACCCAAAGGACTATAAATCATGCTGCTATAAAGACACATGCACACGTATGTTTATTGCAGCACTATTCACAATAGCAAAGACTTGGAACCAACCCAAATGCCCAACAATAATAGACTGGATTAAGAAAATGTGGCACATATACACCATGGAATACTATGCAGCCATAAAAAATGATGAGTTCATGTCCTTTGTAGGGACATGGATGAAACTGGAAATCATCATTCTCAGTAAACTATCGCAAGAACAAAAAACCAAACACCACATATTCTCACTCATAGGTGGGAATTGAACAATGAGAACACATGGACACAGGGAGGGGAATGTCACACTCTGGGGACTGTTGTGGGGTGGGGGGAGGGGGGAGGGATAGCACTGGGAGATATACCTAATGCTAGATGACGAGTTAGTGGGTGCAGTGCAACAGCATGGCACATGTATACATATGTAACTAACCTGCACATTGTGCACATGTACCCTAAAACTTAAAGTATAATAATAATAAAAATAAATAAATAAAGTCACCCAATCATTTAACCCAACCAAGATACCCTTCAAGTATAACAGCAATAGACATACGTTACCAAAAATAGGAAATTCATGAGAATAAGACTGACATCAGATTCCTCATTGGCAATGCTGAATCCAAGACAAAGAAGTGATAACTAAAAAGTTATTGGGAATGATAATTGACATTGAGTAATTCTAAATGAGATTAGTAAAATATAAGTAGAAGTATAAGTCAGCTTTTACCAGGTAATGTTGTGCTACAAACCACCCCAAACATCTGGGTACCTTACAAAAACAAGCTTTTTCTTACTCAGTGTCATGTTATCTACAGATTGCTCTAAATTGCCCTTTCATTGAAAGATCTTTGAGATATAATATTAAATAGACAAAAAAACAACCTATGAAGAAATACATATATTATAATAAGAAACTATGTATAACAGTACTATATTCAAAATGCAATTTGTAGACCAGTGCTACTAGTTGATCATGAGGTAAGTACAGAGAATTGAGAGTAAGCACTCAGAAACCTTAAATAAATAAAAATAAAACTTAGAAAACTTTATTGGCATTGCCACAACCATTTTACTATATTTTACAAAATTATTGGTCTCCATCTGATTGGAATTTTTTAACTGGTCATTCACTACAGATAGCTTGAGAAGTACTGATACCTAATTGTCTACAAAAATACAAGATACACACTAATATTTACAAATATAAAATATCTCTAGAAATATTTGTAAGAACCTGGTAAATAGTGCTTGCTTCCATCTTCCTATTATTCACCCCCACACCAAGCTTCCCAGAAATGAGACTATACTTGTAGTTCTTGACTTCTAGACTTTTACTCTGTGTGTGTGTGTGTGTGTATGTGTGTATGTGTCTATCTCTGTGTGTTTGTGTTGCTGTTGTTGAGTGGGAGATGGGAAAGGAAGTATTTGTTAACAACCTCTCCAGATTTCGAGCCTGAAATAGAAAATTGACATTGAGCGACCCTGCAGAAAAATTCACATGAAGTCCCTTTTTTTTTTTTTTTTTTTCTTTTGAGACAGAGTCTCACTCTGTTGCCCAGGCTGGAGTGCAGTGGTGACATCTCGGCTCACTGCAAGCTCCGCCTCCCGGGTTCACACCATTCTCCTGCCTCAGCCTCCCGTGTAGCTGGGACTACAGGCGCCTGCCACCAGGCCCAGCTAATTATTTTGTATTTTAGTAGAGATGGGGTTTCACCGTGTTAGCCAGGATGGTCTCAATCTCCTGACCTCATGATCCGCCCGCCTCGGCCTCCCAAAGTGCTGGGATTACAGGCGTGAGCCACTGTGCTGGGCCACAAAGTCCCTTTTTAAGAGAAGGAGCTGTTTTGTCTGAGAGAGAAAGAGGTAGATATTGTGCAGTGTCTGAGGAAGGGCAAGGCTTCAGCCCAGACTGTGGCAACCGTCCTTAACTGGGAAGTGGAGAGATGAAGGTAGCAACTTCTGTTCCCCTGGGTCATGGCAGGAACTCTGATGGTGACAGATGCATGAATGTATGCATGGGCTGCAAACTGTAAATCATGGTCTTGTGCACTCCAGTGACATTCTATAGCTGAAGCTGAGAACATGGTCTCCCTGCAGCTGCAGCTGTGCCAGCACATGGTGATGGACCAGGCATTGAATAACACAAGAAGCCAGGGCATCATGGCCAGCAGAAACAGAAGATCATGCCCCTTAGCCTTTTTTCTTAAACTGAGTACACTCTGGAAGTTCTTTCTATATAATGGAGGAGTGATGCCTCAAATTTTTCTGATATTAAAGACATAGCCAAACTTGGCATGTGAGTATATTAAGATTTAGTTTCATTTAGACAAATGTAAAATATGACATCTTACACTGTTAGTGTCATGAAAAGATGGACAAAATTTATATTTGTTAGACATAATAGAAAATTAAATTATTTAATCCTCAAGCTCTATGAGATAATCATTATCATTATCCCTATTTTATAGATTAGCAAACTGATGCTTAGAGAAATTTGCCCCAAATTTGCTGCTAGATTCTAATGAAGCTAGTACAATCTATTAACTGTCAGATCTATTGATAATTTTGGGGAAATTAGCACAGTAGAGAGAAAATAAATGGAGTTCAGGGTCAGAAAAAATGGCTTATAAATATTAAATTCTGCTGATACTACTAAATACCTAGTACTTAGTAAACATCTATATTAGTCCATCTGCACACAGCTAAAAGGACATACTCAAAACTGGGTAATTTATAATGGAAAGAGGTTTAATTGACTCACAGTTCCACAGGGCTTGGGAGGCCTCAGGAAACTTACAAGCATGATGGAAGGGGAAGCAAACACATCCTTCTTCACATGGTGGCAGCAAGCAGAAGTGTTGAGCATAAGGGGGAAAAGCCCCTTATAAAACCACTGGGTCTCATGAGAACTCACTCACTATCATGAGAACAGAAGCATGGAAGTAACCACCCCATGATTCTATAACTTCCCACCGGGTCTCTCCCATGACATGTAGGGATTATGGGAACTACAATCCAAGATGAGATTTTAGTGGGCACACAGCCAAACCATATCATTCCACCCCTGGCCCCTCCCAAGTCTCATGTCCTCACATTTGAAAACACAATCATGCCTTCCCAACAGTCTTCCAAAGTCTTAGCTTATTTCACCATTAACCCAAAAGTCCAAGTATCATCTGAGAGAAGGCAAGTCCCTTCCACCTATGAGCCTGTAAAATTAAAAGCAACTTAGTTATTTTCTAGATACGATAGGGGTACAGGAATTGGATAAATATACTTCTTCCAAATGGGAGAAACAAAGAGGCTACAGTCTTATGCAAGTCCAAAATCCAATACAGCAGTCATTAAACCTTAAAGTTCCAAAATGATGTCCCTTGACTCCATGTCTCACATCCAGGTCATACTGATGTAAGAGGTGGGCCCTCATGGCCTTGGGCATCTCTGCCCCTGTAGCTTTGAAGGGTACAGCCCCCCTCCTGGCTGCTTTCATATACTGGCCTTGAGTGTCTGCAGTTTTTCCAGGTGCATGATGCAAGCTGTCAGTGGATCTACCATTTTGAGGTCTGGAAGGCAGCGGCCTTCTTCTCACAGCTCCTCTAGACAATGCCTCAGTGGGGACTGAGTGAGGGCTCTGATCCCACAATTCCCTCCTGCACTGCCCTAGCAGAGGTTCTCCATGTGGACTCCACTCCTGCAGCAAACTTTTGCCTGGACATTCAGGCATTTCCATAAATCCTCTGAAATGTAGGTAGAGGTTCCCAAACCTCAATTCTTGAGTTCTGTGCACACCCAGAACCAACACCACGTGGAAGCTGCCAAGGCTTGAGGTTTGCACCCTATGAAGCAATGGCGTGAGCTGTATATTGGCTCCTCTTAGCCATGGCTGGAGCTGGAGCAGCTGGGATGCAGGGCACCACATCCTGAGGTTGCATAGAGCAGAGGGTCCCTGGGCCTGGCTTATGAAACAATTTTTTCCTCGTAGGCCTCCAGGCCTGTGATAGGAGGGACTGCCATTAAGGTCTCTGACATGCCCTGGAGACATTTTCCCCATTGTCTTGGTGATTAACATTTGGCTCCTCATTACTTATGCAAATTTCTGCAGTTGGCTTGAATTTCTCCCCAGAAAATGGGGTTTTCTTTTCTATCATATTGTCAGACTGCAAATTTTTCAAACTTTTATACTCTGCTTCCTCTTGAATCCTTTGCTGCTTGGAAATTTCTTCTGCCAGATACCCTAAATCATCTCTCTCAAGTTCAAAGTTCCACAGATCTCTAGGGCAGGAGCAAAATGCTGCCAGTATCTTTGCATAGCAAGAGTCACCTTTACTCTACTTCTCAACAAGTTCTTCATCTCTGAGACCACCTCAGCCTGGATTTCATTGTCCATATCACTATCAGCATTTTGGTCAAAGCCATCCAACAAGTCTCTAGGAAGTTCCAAGCTTTCTCACATTTTCTTCTTCTGAGCCCTCCAAACTGTTTCAACCTCTGCCTGTTACCCAGTTCTAAAGTCACTTCCACACCTTTGAGTATCCTTATAGCAGCACCCACTCTACTGGTACCAATTTACTGTATTAGTCCATTCTCACTCTGCCATAACGACATACTTGAGACTGGGTAATTCATAAAGGAAAGAAGTTTAATTGATTCACAGTTCTGCAGGGTTGGGGAAGCCTCAGGGAATTTACAGTCATGGTGGAAGGGGAAGCAAACACATTCTTCTTTACATGGTGGCAGCAAGGAAAAGTACTGAGCAAAACGGGAAAAAGTTCCTTATAAAACCATGAGATCTCTTGAGAATTCAATCACTATTGAATTCAGCATTCAATCACTATGCTGACAGCAGCATGAGTGTCAACACCCCCCGTGATTTAATTAACTCCCACGGGGTCCCTCCCATGACACGTGGGGATTATGAGAACTACAATTCAAGATGAGATTTGGGTGGGGACACAGCCAAACCATATCAACATCTAAAATATTAATTTCCAATTTTCTTTCCATTCCTCCCTTTTTTGTTGATATATAAACCTAGAAAAAATCAATAAAAATTCACATTTATTTGGAGGTCACAATAAAAACTCACATATATTTTTGCGATAACATGTACTGCAAATGGGATTTGGAAATGAGAGGAAAAGATGTCTTAAATATCACTCACTTAGGAAAATTAAACTTTACCTTACCTTTTATCTGTGAGCAATTCCCAGTCAGCCTTGAATGCATTAACCTTCAACTAAGAACACTTGTCAAAGTTTCTGGCTCTTTGAAGGCATGTATCTAGTGGCTGCAGGTAATTTTCTTGTGATTCAGAAACAGCGAAAACCAAGGGAAATAACATGGGCTTTGGAGTTAAACAAAATAGAGCCTCGGTCCTGGTTTCTCTACATACTTGCCATATAACTGCAAAAAAAAAATTCACCTTTCAGAGCTTCAGTTGTTTTACTCTATTGTCTTCATAGAATTGTGTGAGAATAAAGTGAGTTAAAACATCTAAAGCATCCTGTGGAACACTCAGGGCACTGCAAGTGCTCAATAGCTCAGTAAGAGGTTCTTATTTCATTTTAGTTTGTGCTTCTCTGTCAGATAGAGATGATGCTTTCTTATAACTCAAAGGAAAATAGTTGAGAGGTACTTTTAAAGGGCTATTGGTGTTGCAGAAAAAGATTTCTTGATTAATTAATATGACCATTTTCTTATGAATCATCCATTGCATTAGGTAACTCGCATTTTTATTCCTGTAAGGCGCCTTTGTGTGCTTCAGTTCAATAGCTATTTCCTGGGCATTTACTGGCCCTATACTAGGTTCTAGGGATTTTAAATAACTAGAAGTCACCCTTCTCTCAAGGACAGGATTTCTAAGTAATAAGAAACTCAGCCTGATCATAAATTTCATGAGGATACAAGAGGTCTTAACTTTGTAACTCCTACGGCACCTGAACTGAGCTTATATTTAATGCAATGTTGCTGAATTTAACTAAATTTCTTCCAGGGTTCTATTTCCCCATAACTTAAGTTCAAATTTATTCTACAATATCATATAATCCTTAATAGTCCTATTTAGTTTATAAAGATGTCTGGAACAGTTCCAGAGATGTTTTTCTTATTTTTCTTGTTTAAGCTTCTGCCATGTTTGTAGTTTTTAATGTGCTATCCATGACTCTACAAATTCTATCATTTGTTAAATCCCTTCTTTCGTATTCTAGAGAATTCATCTTTGCATAGCCTAATATTAACAATCAAAGAGGTAAGGTTAAAAACAGGAGGAGGTAGAAGAAGATGGTGAGAATCATAATAAGGAGATACAGAAAACAACTTCTTGGAAGAACTATTAGTGAAGACATAATTATTATGCATTAACAGCTGACAGCTAGCGTTAGTCCAAGGAAGCCATCTGTATTCTCTAAGTACTTCAAAAATGTGATATTCATTTGTAAATTTGTGACAGCTCTTTAGATAATGTATAATAATTTTGCAGCAATCCATTATCTGACTGAATGTGCTTTAATTTGAGGTATAATATATTTGGAATAATTTTTCCAATTCCTAAATGTACTTTCCTTCAAATATATGACATACATTTAAAGTGTCATTTAAAAGATTAAAATGAGTCTGAAATTTCCTCCTTTCCTTATTTGGTTCTTCTCTGTTCTATCTATAGGCCTCTGAACAGTGTCTCTGGCTTCATCAATTGAACCTATGTAATTGTTTTGAAAAATACATTTAGTCCTCAGGAAGGAACATCTACCATCATCCTGCCCAAGCTAAGGCTACCTAAATGTGCTGAGAAATTCTGATGAGGAAATGCTGCAGACCTGGACTAATAATTAAGGAAAAGTTACTGATGAAAGACCGTGATAGACAATACAGTGAGACAGCCTATTGCATGTACTCCACAATAAATTCTCAAGGTTTTTCAAAGAATCCATATACAGCTGAAATTGGTTTGGGGTTTTTTATAAGATAACCCCAGCCAGCCTGCTCAAGGGCATGTTGTCCAGAGTGACTTCTTATTAGCTGCCAGATAATCAGTTTACCCCACTTTCACTCCAAAAAAATGCAGATACTAACTCCACTGATCCCAGAATTCCTATGGTTTGTTTTGTTTTGTTTTTCTTTACCCACATTCCTATAAATCCTGTTCCTCAATGACAGTACAGTGATCCCTGCCATGGAAGATTTGTTCTAGGACCCCCCATGGATACCAAAATTCACAGAGGCTCAAGTTCCTTACATAAAATGGTGTAGTATTTGCATATAACTTACACACATCCTCCTGGATACTTTAAATCTTATCTCTAGATTACTTATGATACCTAATATGATGAAAGTGCTATAAAATAGTTGTTATACTATATTATTTAGGGAATAATAACAAGGAAAAATGTACATGTTCTAAACAAACAATCTTTTTCCAAATATTTTTGATCCACAGTTAAATCCACAGACACAGAACCCACAGATACAGGGGGCTGACTGTACACCAGCTATCTCCTTTAAATGTGAATAAGCTATTTTTCTTGCAGGCAACTAACTAAAATGCCTAAGCTGTTCTTCAACAGTCTCAACACAAGTAAGTAGCCCAATTGTAAGGGTAAGTCCAAGAAGATTTTCTCAAAAACAATAAAATAATTTAGAATCACATAATTAATGGCAAAAATAAACAGAATGGACTCCTGAAAACTACAGAGCAAGTTAATAAGGACTCATCATTTCACTTTCTGGTTCTACTTGGCCTTTTGATTGAAAACAAATTCCACCAGAAAGGAAAATGAAAACTAGTATCAAGAAAGCAGAAGGAGGTCATCATAAGAGGACACCCAGTAAGAAGGATCTTCTCATGTTCAACTAAACAATCAGACTCACAAGACTATCATAGGCCCCACTTGGCCTTAGCTGACTCTAAAAGACATAGGACAGGAGCCACAGTTTGCCAGCATGGAAGTGTAGCATCAGGATTCTTCAAGTGAAGTCCTTGCAGCAGTTTATGCAATGGTCTACACAGACATACAGCAGCTGTTCTCTTTGCTCCCTCACCTCACCCCTGTAAAAGAAAAATTGCACTGGAAATCTGTTAAAAATGGCGACGAAGACTTCATTCGAGACTATTGCAATATGGACACAGACTGAACTAAACTCCTCTGGAATAAAAGGCAGAATTTTTAAATGCTGTGATGAGCTAATGGAAAAGTACAGGAGGACTTTAGTGGGGAGGTTGGTCAATGTGATTAGGCTATCTCTGTTTACTAATTGCCCCTTATCAGAGTTAGTCTCCTATCTCTCCACAAACACTGGGAGAAAGGAGTCCTATCTTTCAAAGGGATGGCTCCTAAACCCTTAGGAAATTCATTTTTAGGTTGTAGAAGATTTACATTTTAAAGGGGCAGAGCGCAAGCTTTCTGAAGTTAATGCTCTAAGAAGAAGGCGATCATTAGAGAAATGCAAATAATTATATAATCAGGAGCCTATCATCAGGAAGAACATGAAAAGTTCAGTCACAATGAGGGGAATGTTAAGGCTGTCTTGGTCACTCCCAGGTAACAGTGCAGGTGCAAGGAGGCATGAAACACATCAGCTAAAATGCCTCCTGCCCCACAGGAGCCTGTATCTCTAGAAATAGTTCTATAGGTCCCACAGAGACATGTCCAACTACAGGAATCACCACAATCATAGAAGGCCAGAATTATGACTTCCCATCAGACCAGACAAAATTTACCAATCAAAGGTCTTTTTATAACTTTTAAGTTCAAAGGCACATGCGCAGGTTTGTTATATAGGTAAACTTGTGTCATGGGGGGTTGTTGTACAGATTATTTCCTCACTCAGGTATTAAGACCAGCACCCATTAGTTATTATTCCTGGTTCTCTCCCTCCTCCCACCCTTCATGTTCCACTAGGCCCCAGTGTGTGTCACCTCCTTCCATGTGTCCATGTGTTCCTATCATTTTATTTCCACTTATAAGTGAGAAGATGTGATATGTGGTTTTCTGTTCCTGTATTAGTTTGCTGAGGATAATGGCCTCCAGCTCCATCTATGTCCCTGCAAAGGACATTATCTCATTTCTTTTTGTGGCTGCATAGTAACATGTGCCACATTTTCTTTATCCAGTCTATCATTGATGGGCATTTAGGTTGATTCCATGTTTTTGCTATGTGAATAGTGCTGCAGTGAACATATGCATGCATGTGTCTTTATAATAGAACAATTTATATTCCTTTGGGTATATACCCAGTAATGGGATTGCTGGATCAAATGGTACTTCTATGCTTTGGTCTTTGAGGAATCACCACACTGTCTCTCACAATGGTTGAACTAATTTACACCCCCACCAACAGTGTATAAGCATTCCTTTTTCTCCACAACCTCACCAGCATCTGTTATTTTTTGACTTTTTAATAATAGTCACTCTGACTAGTGTGAGACACTATCTCATTGTGGTTTTGATTTGCATTTCTCTAATGATCAGTGATGTTGAGCTTTTGTCATATGATTATTGGCCACATATATGTCTTCTTTTGAGAAGTGTCTGTTCATGTCATTTGCCCACTTTTTAATGGGGTTGCTTGTTTCTTGTAAATTTAAGTTCCTTATAGATGCTGCATATTAGACCTTTGTCAGATACATAGTTTGAAAAAATGATCTTCTATTCTATAGGTTGTCTGCTCACTCTGTTGACAGTTTCCTTTGCCATGCAGAAGCTCTTTAATTTAATTAGGACCCATTTGTCAATTTTTGCTTTTCTCACAATTGCTTTTAGCATCTTTATCAAGAAATATTTGCGCGTTGCCTATATCCTGAATGGTATTGCCTAGGTTGCCTTCTAGGGTTTTTATAGTTTTGGGTTTTACATTTAAGTCTCTAATACATCTTATGTTAATTTTTGCACATGGTATAAGGAAGGTGTCCAGTTTCAATCTTCTACATATGACTAGCCAGTTATCCCAGCACCAGCACCATTTATTGAATAGGAAATCATTTCCCCATTGCTTGTTTTTTTCAGGTTTGTCAAAAATCACATAGTTGTAGATGTGCAGCCTCATTTCTGGGTCTCTATTCTGTTCTATTGGTCTATTTGTCTGATTTTGTACAATTACCATGCTGTTTTGGTTACTGTAGACCTGTAGTATAGTTTGAAGTTGGGTAGCATTATGCCTCCAGCTTTGTTCTTTTTGCTTAAGATTGCCTTGGCTATTCGGGCTCTTTTTTGGTTCCATATAAATTGTAAAATAGTTTGTTCTAGTTCTGTGAAGAATCCCAATAGTAGTTTAATAGGAAGCACTGAATCTATAAATTACTTTGGGCAGTATGGCCATTTTAACAATATTGATTCTTCCTATCCATGAGCATGGAATGTTTTTCCATTTGTTTATGTTATCTCTGATTTCTTTGAGCAGTGTTTTATAGTTCTCCTTGTAGATATCATTCATCTCCCCTGTTAGCTGTATTCCTAGGTATTTTATTCTTTTTGTGGCAATTGTGAACAGGATTGAGTTCCTGGTTTGGGTCTCTTCTTTTCTGTTGTTAGTGTATAGGAATGCTAGTGATTTGCGCATTGATTTTGTATCCTGAGGCTTTGCTCAAGTTGTTTATCAGCTTAAGAAGCTTTGGGGCTGAGACTATGGGGTTTTCTAGATATAGGATTATATTGTCTGCAAACAGTGATAGTTTGACTTACTCTCCTCCTATTTGCATGCCTCAATGCTCATTTTTACCACAAGCAATGCTTCCTAATAACAGAGTTGATATTTTATATTTGCTGGGTTTTCAGGAGTATATAAAAAAAATAAGTTTATCTGGGAATAAAATTCTCATGCAGAAGGGGAACAGTTATCTTTCACTCTGGTTTGTTTGTTGGTTTGTTTAAGACAGAGTCTCTCTCTGTCTCCCAGGCTGGAGTACAGTGGCACCATCTTGGCTCACTGCAACCTCCACCTCCTGGATTCAAGTGATTCTCCCACCTCAGCCTCCCGAATGGCTTGGATTACAGGTGCACATCACCACAGTGGGCTAAGTTTTGTATTTTTAGTAGAGATGGGTTTTCGCCATGTTGGCCCGGCCAGTCTCGAACTCTTGGCCTTAGGTGATCTGCCCGCCTTGGCCTCCCAAAGTGCTGGGATTCCAGGAATGAGCCACCACTTCTGGCTCTTTTATTCTCTATAGGTATAGTGAAAATGTTGTATTTTACCTCTTTGCTTTTTCTCCAGAAGCCCTCTCTCTAGTCTTCCAAAAACATCCACATCCATGGGAACACATGCACACACAAATACACACACTCATGCCTGCACATCCAATCTGTCATATTTTCCTCCACCACTCATAATTGCCTAAAAATCCTTCTTAGTAAAAGCTTTCTTTCTACAATTTCACTATTTTGAAATTCTACTAAGTTAAATGAGTATATGATACATGTTACTGATTTTGAACTTGTACTTAGTTCTCTCAGTGTTCTGATTTTCTATTTCCCATCCTTTCCTTATAATTCATTTCTCCTACCCTGGAAAGCAATCTTCTATGGACATATATACTTGTGTATTGATTATAGACTTTGTCCATTTGATCTGTATTTATCCAGTTATTGCCCACATGGTCAGTCCCTCTTCTATGCACTAAGTAAATACATGTCCTTTCTGTTGTGGAGGTTGGCTGTTTGAATATAATGAACCTAATTTCTTTCTAAAATTGTTTGATAAAAATTGTTATAAAAGATTTATGCCTGGGTAATAAAATAGAAAATGAAAACTGGAAACTAAGGAAAAATGTACCCAAATGTGTTAAACATAAGGATTAAAATAATTGCTATAATTATACCACAGATTTAATTCTGAGTCTCCCAGAATGCAGCTGGAAAAAAAATATATAGTGTCACAATGTACATTAAAAGAAAAAAGCAAAACAGTTTTTTCTGAGAAAACAAAGTTTTGGTTTTATTTTGATGTGGTTTTTTGTTAGTAAATCCTAAAATAAATTTCTTTCCAGAAGCATTATATAGGTAATTCTGTTGCAAAAGTTAACTGTTAACATATATTTTCTAATATGGCTACGGAAGTAGACATAGGTACCATTCAGTTATTTCTTAAAACAATTTTGAATAATAAGTTGAGCAATATATGAATGTACAAGTTAGCAAATTGTGGTGATTCTATAAAGGCCTAAATGAGTATGGTACTCATATATAGTTATTTCATTTCTACATAGAGCCTAGAATAGGACCAAAAGCACCAGGAGGAGACAAATGGTATCTCTCCTTCAAAATCCTTCCCCAAATGAAATTCATCTCAGCCAAATGAAGAGTAGGTGATGCAAAGTCATCTATATGTTTCGATAATCTGATGAGTACAGTGGAGTTGCTTACTGATGCCTGAGAAGAGATCTGTATATTCTAGAAACCAAGAGAACAGGTGGTAGAGTTTACATTTTGCTAATTTAAAAAATTAGCTAATGTTATCTTATAGAACATCTATATGAAGGTGCAGCTCAGAAGTAACTCCACACATGAACAAGATTTTCCTTTGGAAAAATTCTTGGCCTCGATTGAGCATTTGATCAACAAAGTTTCTGAATGAACTCCCAAAGGCCAGCCTCATGGATCATGGGAGTTTATTTAACCAAGAAATGTTTTGATATAGGGTGCTTCTACTCATGACCCCATAGACTGGGGCAAACTCTGGTTGTTCCCCTTTTAGCACGTGCAAGCCAGAATTAATTAGCTACAAAATGTACTCTCTGATCAGAAAACTAGTTTCCTTGCAAGGTATAGTTATCCATTAGTGACTTTTCATTTATTGAAGAACACATGCCATAGGAAATATTATTTGTTTAGTTTTCTTTTTAAAAAAATTTATGTTGTAGAATTCTTTATGGCAGTAGTTGAATGGCAAAGGCCAATTATCTTTCGATTTTGTTACTGTCTCATGATAGTGACCAATATTGCCAGTATATAGGAGCATATGTCTCCTGTTCTATAAGGATTGGGGGCATAAGTTCAGTTCATCTAAGAAGACTATCAAACAGTAAAGTTATAAAATAAAATTAAAGGACAAGGGTAGTCCTGATTGTCATTCTTCTTTGCCCTACTCCTTGTGGTGTTATAAAAGCACACATTTTACAATGTGCAGCAAAAATCAAGAATATATATCAAGGCCACAAATCTTGTCTTTTTAGCAGTGCCAAAGTGGGTGAAAAAAAATTACCCTATACTGTTACATGAGCTACTCATTTGGAATACAAATAAATCATTTTGCATTAAAACATAGATTGCAGTCACTCAGAAGCAAAGCTGGTTTTGTCTGTTGGACTTGGGAAAAATAAATCAAGAATAATACGGAAAAAAAAAGATCTAGATTAGTCACAGCTGATCTCCTCTATAGTGAATTTAATTTACTCAGCAGTGTAATTCTCGGAAAGCCTTGGGAAACGGTTATTTTCATCAAACTGCATTTCTGTATTTTACTAGGTTAGTTACCTAACTTTAAAAGGTTAATAAAAATTATGATCTCTTAGGTAAAACTGAGGAAAATACACACAGGATTTAAGAGGCTTGCCCATACAAAAGAAGAGGCCTTTTCACTTTCACTTTTGTCAATGCTTCTATTAGACAGGGACGTTTTATCTGTTTGCTATGCTCATATCCCAATCTCTAGATTTTTGAAAGCCCTATTATGCAGTGATTATTCTGCATTAAGTCAGTGTTCTTCGTGAATCAGAACTCCTACCGTTCTACTGTTTCTTCCCTTCCCCATTACCCCATCATGACTAACTTTAACAAACAGGAGAGAGATGGATTGAGAAAGCATTCAGTAACTTACTTATTCACCTGTTTGTCCCACAGATATTTGTTGAATGCATACCACATACAAGACACTGCTATTTGCTAGGGATAAAGCAAGAATAAGACAGTTATGTGTCTTTGTCTGTATGGAGCTCAGAAGGTAGTGAAATAAAAGAACAAATCCTAAAACAAAACTATCAGGGTGGTGAGTGCACCATATAGCATAATTTCAGGTGCTTGGGGAAGAGGGAGCAGGGACCATGGAAGGGCTTCTTAAAGAAGGTGACATTTAGGCTGATCTAAGACTGGAATAATGAGAAGGAGTTATTAAATCATCTTATTCTGTAAGCTACATGTATGCAAAGATAACTTATATATGAAAAAATTCAAATGTTTCTATCTGTCAGTTTATGCTTCCAAGTGTCCCATCCCACAAAGATGACTCAGCATAAACAATAAAGGAATGGTGTCAACAGCTGGCTTCTTATTCAGAGGTTTTGCTCTCCTGGGAGCATTGAATATTTGAAACTTTTTGTTTACCTTTAATATTACCCTCAGCTCTTTATCTTTAAAAAAAAAAAGGCCTAAAGTGTTGCTTGTGATGACTGAGAATTTTCGTTTGTTTGTTTCACCGCTTTCCTATAACTTCTATCTTCACTTTTGAGCAGCAGTTCTTAATCTAGATTATCGTTCAGGGAACTCATAACTTTGATGGGAAAAAATTGCATCTTTACCACCTTCATCTTTAGTTCACTAACCTCTAACCTCTAAATAAATGTAACATTTCCTTCATCATGAAAACAGGCAACAAACCATGGAAGCATTAGCAGTGCTTATGACTTCATCATCAATAAAAACCAAAGATATTTTCCTATCACAGTAGAGCTATTACATATACTTTAAATATTTTTTTCACCAATACTTAAAAATTACAGTGGCTATTAGAACTGCCACTAGATGATATGCAATTGTGATCTTTCTACTTACAGCCACTCAGGATACATGGCTAGCCAACTACTTGGCACCTAGACGTCATTCCATCACCAAAATGGTGGCAATCTTATGTTGGTGGTCCAGGCATCTACTCCGCTTTCTGATATTTTCTATCTACAACTGTTTATTCATCAAGACATGGACAGATGTAAGTCATCTTCGTTACTGTTTCAAGTTTCCCAAAACTGGACAATTCCAATGAGATTGCTTAAATTCCTGTAAGATGCACCCTTTTGTAAAGTGACATAGGAGTGTGTCAACAATCTTCACCCTGACCTGCCTCTTAATAAATTTTAACTGTAATTTGCCTATATTTAAATTGTCTTGATCTATTCAGCTGCTGTAACAAAAATGCCATAAATTAGATGGCTTATACACAATAGAAATTTGTTGCTCATAGTTCTGAAGGCTGGAAAGTTCAAAATCAAGACACCACCAGAATCAATGTCTAATGAAGGTTTACTTTCTCCTTCATAGGATACATCTCACTGAATCCTCAAATGGTGGAAGGGGCTAGCTATCTCTCTGGGGTCTCTTTTATAATGGCACGAATCCCATTCATGAAGCTGGAGCCCTAATGACCTAATCAACTCCCCAATGCCCCACCTTCTAATACTATAACATTGAAGATTAAATGAATTTGGAGGAGACACAAACATTCAAACCACAGCATAAATGTGCTGTCATATTATATAATGTGTTAATGAAAATTCATTTTTTATATTTTTATAATTAGACTATCATGAATTTCCTTTGTAATTTTACATGCATTCTTTTTATTTTATACACTTAGAAACATTTCTTCCTTCTGGGAAGCAATGTATAGGTCTCATACCAAATTGCCAATGGAACTACAAAGTTAAGAATCTCTGCTTTAGAGTAATGCTCTCCTGATTGGTTACTTTGAAATTATATGTTGAATTATAATGCTTAAAGGAGCCTTTATGGAGCTTCCAGAAGGACAGTATTGGCCTTGTACTGGTAAAACTTGTATACTTAGGTAAAGAACATAGTAAAGGTGGCCTCTTCTAATTTATATTTGATCATATTTCTGCTTTCATGCAGATAAACAATTATCAACCTGGTTTGGGGAGGTGCCTACATTTTTGTTGAAGTATAACACACATACAAAACGTGCACAAATTGTACATTTATGTACACAAATCATAAAATATAAATAATCACAAAATAAACATGCCATATAACTACCATCCAAGTTAAGAAATAGAACATTCTAATACCCCAAAATTCCCCTTCATGCACCTTCCCAATCACTATTCTCCCTCAAAGGCTACCACTCTATTGACTTCTAAAACTATAAATTAGTTTTGCCTATAGTGAACTTTATATAAATAAAAATAGCCATAAGATTCAGCAATGTTTATGTGTGTAGCTATAGTCTAGTCATTATTGGTGCTATATGGTATTTCATAGTATAAATATACAACATTTTACTTTTAAATGAACATACCATCTGTTTTATTACGGATGGACAATTGGATTGTTTCCATTTGGGGGCCATTACAAATAATGTTTCTGTGAACATTATCATAATGTCTTCTGGAGTACATGAGAATGACTAATAAGTATGCAAATATTCAATTTTAGTAGATAAGTCAAACAGTTTTCTAAAGCAACTGTACCAATTTGCATGCCATCAACAATGTATGAAAGTTACAGTAGTTCCACACCTTCACCAGTATGTAGTATTATCAATCTTCTTATTTTTAGCTATTCTGAGGTATAGTGGCATCTAATTGCTGTTTTAATAACATGTAATATAAAAGACATAAGACAGAAGTTAACATACCAATTCTCCAAAAAACATATTTCAATTTCTAACAGCCCTCATGGGCAAAAGTTTTTTATTAAACACACGATGCTTATGTAAAAAAAAAGACAAATTTTCCCTTACATTTTGTGTCATTGAAAAAAAGGAGAGTCTAAATTACTGGATTTTTATCTACTATTCTCTGTAAGAACTTAATGATAATGAATACCCACATGATGCCTGATCCCCCGGATCTCACAGTCAGGAAAGAGATGCAGTCAATGAACAGGCGTTAACAAGGCAGTCTGATAAGTACTTATGGACGCATATAGGGTGGCACTGATCCTGTCTCAGGAGGTCTGGAAATTGAGTCTAAGTTTAGACATAAAGAAAAAGTAAGCTCTAGATGGGTGCACAAGTGAGGATAAGGTAATTAATGACAAAGGGAACAGCTTATAAAAAGGTCTAAGCGCATGGCTGAAGCCCAAAGTGAATGACAGTAAGAAGTATCTGAAGATGAGACTAGAGAGCTTGCCAGGGGCTGGATTACTGGGGCATCTGTAAGCAACATAAGGAATATGAACTTTATTATTCGGGGTGCTACAAAAAGATTTCTTGAAAAGAAGTTATGTGATCAGAGTTGCAATTTACAAAGCGTTTTCTGGCTGCAA
Source organism: Gorilla gorilla gorilla (assembly GCF_029281585.2). NCBI lineage: Eukaryota > Metazoa > Chordata > Mammalia > Primates > Hominidae > Gorilla > Gorilla gorilla. The sequence continues at coordinate 134,725,164 of NC_073228.2, forward strand.
TATGTAGAATACATTGCTGTGGGAAGCAGATAGACCCAGAAGTGGGGGTGCTAATTTGGAGGCTGCTGCAACAATGTGGGAGAGACATGATAGGGTCATTTAGGGATATCTATTAGTAGAGTGGCAGTATGAATGGGATCTTAGGGAGTAGGTCCAAGATTAAGGGATGACTTCAAGATAAAATCAACAGAACATAATGATGGAGTCAAAATTTGATGGAAAAAGAATAAGAAGCCAAGAATGACCCACAAGGGATTTCAAAAAGATGGCAGCCTGTCATCCCCTCCTCCCCCACCATCATGACCACCAATTCCCTGAGACACTAACATAAATGAAATAAATAAGATGGAATGTGGATATATTTCAAGTGCAGCTGAGGTCAAAAGTTTTAGAAAACTGGCATGGGGGGTTGGCATGCACAGTGGGAGAGACTCTGTGAGGTTGCTTAGGCTCATGGGCACAGGCACCTAACTTATCCATTATTTCTGCAACCACATCATGCTGGATGTTGCTAGATCCCTCAGTGCCACAGGCTAGCATAAAAAATGGCCCAGTGAGTGACAGAATTGTAGGTGCCTTTAAGTAGGTGATGACATATGTTTATCACAGCACAATTCACAATTGCAAAATATGAAATCAACCTAAGTGCCCATAAATCAAAGAGTGGATAAAGAAAATGTGGTATATATGCCATGGAATACTCTTCAGCCACAAAAAAAAGAATAAAATAATGTGTTTTGCAGCAACCTGAATGGAACTGGAGGCATTATTTTGTTTGTTTGTTTGTTTGTTTTTTCTTTTAAGTTCTGGGATACAGGTGCAGAATGTGCAGGTTTGTTACACAGGTATACATGTGCCATGGTGGTTTGTTGCACCTATCAACCCATCATCTAGGTTCTAAGCCCCACATGCATTAGGTATTTGTTCTAATGCTCTCCCTCCCCTTGCCCCCCACTCCCCAACAGGCTCCAGTGTATGTTGTTCCCCTCCCTGTGTCCATGTGTTCACATTGTTCAACTCCCACTTATGAGTGAGAATATGTGGTATTTGGTCTTCTATTCCTGTGTAGTTTGCTGAGGATGATGGCTTCCAGCTTCACCCATGTCCTTGCAAAGGACATAATCTCATGCTTTTGTATGGCTGCATAGTATTCCATGGTGTACATATGCCACATTTTCTCTATCCAGTCTATCATTGACGGGAATTTGGGTTGGTTCCAAGTCTTTGCTATTGTAAATAGTGTTGCAATAAACATATGTATGCATGTGTCTTTATAGTAGAATGATTTATAATCCTTTGGGTATATACCCAGTAATGGGATTGCTGGGTCAAATGGTATTTCCTTGGTTCTAGATCCTTGAGGAATCACCACATTGTCTTCCATAATGGTTGAACTAATTTACACTCCCACCAACAATGTAAAAGCGTTCCTATTTCTCTACAGCCTTGCCAGCATCTATTGTTTCCTGACTTTTTAATAATTGCCATGCTAACTGGCATGAGACGGTATCTCATTGTGGTTTTGACTTGCATTTTTCTAATGATCAGTGATGATGAGCTTTTATTCATATATTTGTTGGCTGTGTAAATGTCTTCATTTGATAAGTGTCCATTCATATCCTTTGCCCACTTTTTGAGGGGGTTGTTTGTCTCTTATTGTAAATTTAAGTTCCTTGTAGATTCTGGATATTAGACCTTTGTCAGACAGGTAGATTGCAAAAATTTCTCCCATTCTGTAGGTTGCCTGTTCACTCTGAAGATAGTTTCTTTTGCTGTGCAGGAGCTCTTTAGTTTAATTAGATCCCATTTGTCAATTTTTGCTTTTGTTGCAATTGCTTTTCGTGTTTTAGTCATGAAGTCTTTGCCCATGTCTATGTCCTGAATGGTATTGCCTAGGTTTTCTTCTAGGGTTTTGATGGTTTTGGGTTTTACATTTAAGTCTTTGATCCATCTTGAGTTAATTTTTATAAGGTATATGGAAGGGGTCCAGTTTCTGTTTTCTGCATATGGCTAGCCAGTTTTCCTAAGACCATTTATTAAATAGGGAATCCTTTCCCTATTTCTTGTTTTTGTCAGGTTTGTCAAAGATCAGATGGTTGTATGTTGTGGGAAGTCAGGGACCCCAAACGGAGGGACCAGCTGAAGCCATGGCAGAAGAACGTGGATTGTGAAGATTTCATGGACATATATTAGTTCCCCAAATTAATACTTTTATAATTTCTTATGCCTGTCTTTACTGCAATCTCTAAACATAAACTGTGAAGAGTCCATGGACACTTATCACTTCCCCAATCAATACTCTTGTGATTTCCTATGCCTGTCTTTACTTTAATCTCTTAATACTGTCATCTCGTAAGCCGGGGAGGATGTATGTCGCCTCAGGACCCTGTGATAATTGCATTACCTGCCCAAATTGTAGAGCATGTGTGTTTGAACAATATGAAATCTGGGCGCCTTGAAAAAAGAACTGGATAACAGCAATTGTTCAGGGAATAAGAGAGGTAACCTTAAACTCTAACCGCCGGTGAGCCGGGTGGAACAGAGCCATATTTCTCTTCTTTCAAAAGCAAATGGGAGAAATATCACTGAATTCTTTTTCTCAGCAAGGAACATCCCTGGGAAAGAGAATATGCGCCTGGGGGTGGGTCTATAGATGGCCCCCTTGGGTGTGGCTGTCTTCTATGGTTGAAACTATAGGGATGAAATAAACCCCAGTCTCCCATAGCACTCCCAGGCTTATTAGGAAGAGGAAATTCCCACCTAATAAATTTTGGTCAGACCAGTTGCTCTCAAAACCCTGTCTCCTGATAAGATGTTATCAATGACAATGGTGCCCAAAACTTCATTAGCAATTTTAATTTCACCCCGGTCCTGTGGTCCTGTGGTCCTGTGATCTTGCCCTGCCTCCATTTGCCTTGTGATATTCTATTACCTTGTGAAGTATATGATCTCTGTGACCCACACCTATTTGCACACTCCCTCCCCTTTTGAAAGTCCCTAATAAAAACTTGCTGGTTTTGTGGCTTGTGGGGCATCACGGAACCTACCGACATGTGATGTCTCCCCCGGATGCCCAGCTTTAAAATTTCTCTCTTTTGTACTCTGTCCCTTTATTTCTCAAACCGGCCAACACTTAGGGAAAATAGAAAAGAACCCATATGACTATCAGGGCAGGTTCCCCGATAGTTGTAGATGTGTGGTGTTATTTCTAAGGTTTCTTTTCTGTTCCATTGGACTATATATCTGTTTTGGTACAAGTACCATGCTGTTTTGGTTACTGTAGCCTTGTAGTATAGTTTGAAGTCAGGTAGCGTGATGTCTCCAGCTTTGTTCTTTTTGCTTAGGATTGTCTCAGCTATATGGACCCTTTTGGTTCCATATGAAATTTAAGGTAGTTTTTTCTAATTCTGTGAGGAAACTCAATGGCAGCTTGATGGGAATAGCATTGAATTTATAAATTACTTTGGGCAATATGGCCATTTTCACAATACTGATTCTTCCTATCCATGAGCATGGAATGTTTTTCCATTTGTTTGTATCCTCTTTTATTTCGTTGAGCAGTGGTTTGTAGTTCTCCTTGAAGAGGTCCTTCACATCCCTTGTAAGTTGGATTCCTAGGTATTTTATTCTCTTTGTCGTAATTGTGAATGGGAGTTCACTCATGATTTGGCTCTCTGTTTGTCTGTCCTTGGTATATAAGAATGCTTGTGATTTTTGCACATCAATTTTGTATCCTGAGACTTTGCTGAAGTTGCTTATCAGCTTAAGTAGTTTTGGGGCTGAGACAATAGGGTTTTCTAAATATAAAATCATGTCATCTGCAAATGGAGGCAGTTTGACTTCCTCTCTTCCTATTTGAATACCCTTTTCTTTCTCTTGCCTGATTGCCCTGTGGTGGCCATTATTCTAAGTGAAGTAACTCAGGAAGCAAAAACCAAATACCATTTATAAGTGGGAGCTACACTATGGGCATGCAAAGACATACAGAATGCTATCTGAGACACTGGAGACTCAGAAGAGGGGAGGGTGAGAAGGGAGGGAACGATGAAAAACTACCTATTGGGTACAATGTACACTAGCCAGGTAATGGGTACAATAAAATTCTAGACTTCACCACTATACAATTCATCCTTGTAACTGAAAACAACTTGTACCCCTAAAGCTACTGAAATTTTTTAAAAGTAAGCAGTGAGGTAGAATGAAGCAGTCACCTCCCTCCTGTGCCAAAAACCAACCTAAGTGCAGACATCTCAATGGATTACAGTGAGGTTTTTTGACAACTACAAGGAAAGGTCTTTCTCCTCCCGCCCTCACCCCCCAACTTTCACTTTAAGATATGTAAATTCCCTGAAAATTAGATACAATTTCAGAAAAAGAGGGAAAATACCTAAATCGACTAAGATATCATTTCTGTCAGCCAGTAGACTGGTTGTTTAAATGAGAAACTAATTTGTTATGGCACAATGAAGAGTTACTTTTACTACATACTAAATAAAGAAAGTAAGATTTGCATTTCTACACTTTTGGGTGATTTTTCTCCAAAATGCTTGGCCACCCATTTGTAGAGTGGATTAGAGATTCTCTAGGCAGGTGTGAGTGAAGGACAACAGGAAAGAAAGTGGGAGAACCTATCAAGAGAGCATAGTTCAATGACAGTCCACAGAATCTAGACTTAATAATAAAGAAAATGAAAATGGAGAGAAGCTAACATGTATAGAAGAACCAGGCAGCCCAAGGAGCTCTTAGAATTCACCATAAGACTAGGGATCAGGAGCAATGGCACTGAATGACAGGTACTGAGAGTGGGTGGTAGGGTTAGAGAGCATAATGTTTATACTGTGGGAATTAAAACCTTGAACTTTGCACAGATATCATAAATTTTAATCCAAGCTCTACCATTTTCTTACTGTATGATCTTGAATATTTAACTACTCAGTGCCTCACTTTCTCTCTCAGTAAAATGGGGATCAAAATACTACCTACTTCACAGAGTTGATTTCAAAATTAAATAAAACAATAAATATAAAAATTACAGCTCAGTGCCCTAGTGCAGAGTAAGTGCTTAATCTGTGTTAGGTATTATGGTTGTAAAACAATTACTGTTATGGGATTCAGGGTGACACAGGGTCCACAATGTGAATAAGGAAGTGTATGGCTGACGTGGAAAGACAGTTTAAGGCTTTAAAATTAAAGAAGTCACATCTCACTGTATGCAGTTAAAAGTGGCCATGCAGCAGACTGAATGCTTTGCTGCTTAGCTATTTCTTTCACCAGATACCCTAGTTCATTGCTCAGAAGTTCCACATTCCATAAAATCCTAGGACATGGACACAATTCCACCAAGTTCTTTACACGGTATAGGAAAGATGACATTTATTCCTGTTTCTAATACACTGTGCTTCATTTCCATCTGAGATCTTATCAGAATGACCTTTATTGTCCATATTTCTACCAACATTCTGGCCATGACTACTTAAGGAATCTCTAAGAAGATTCCAACTTACTCCACTGCTCCTCTTCCAGAAAAGAAGAATGTCTCTTCTTCTTCTGAGCCCTCACTAGAATCACTCTTAACGCTCTATTCACTACAATACAGGTTTTCTCCAGCCTGCTTCTCCAAATTCTTCCAGCCTCTACCCATTACCCAGCTCCAAAGCCACTTCCACATTTTCAGGTATTTGTTATACCACAGCCTCAGTTTTCTGTACCTTTTTTTTTTTTTTTAGCCAGGGCCTCTCACTGTGTCACCCAGGCTGGAGTGCAGTGGGGTAATCTCAGCTCACTGCAATCTCCACCAACTAGGTTCAAGTAATTCTCCCACCTCAGCCTCCCAAGTAGCTGGGACTATAGGCACATGCCATCACACCCAGCTAATTTTTGTATTTTGGGTAGAAATGGGGTTTCACCATGTTGGTCAGGCTGGTATTGAACTCCTGACCTCAAGTGATCCACCTGCCTCAGCCTCCCAAAGTACTGGGATTATAGACATGAGCCACCATGTCCGGCCCCAGTTTTCTGTATTACTCTGTTTTCTGCTGCTGTAACAGGATACCACATACTGAATAATTTATAAAGAACAGAAGTTTATTGGGCTCATAGCTCTGGAGGCTAAGAAGTCCAAAAGTATGCCATTAGCATCTGGTGAGGATCATCCCATGGAAGAAGGCATCACACAGCAAGTGTGAGAGACAGAGAGAGGAAATAAGGTCAAATTCATCCTTCTATCATGAGCCCACTCCCACAGTAATGGCATTGATTCATTTGTGATGGTAAGGCCCTCATAACATAATCACCTCTTAAAGTTTCCACCTCCCAACATTGCTGCATTGGGGATTAAGGTTCCAGCACATGAACTGTGGAGTGCATATTCAAACCACAGTAAATGGGGCCCTGTAAACTCTGAAGTCATTCGGCACAATGGCATAATTTGAGGCAGAGAGGAATCTTGTAAGTGGGATGCCCAAAGTGTTTTAGCCAACAGACAGTAGCCATATAATCAGCAATAATCATGTGGAAGAGTATGAACATCAAAGAGGTAGATTTTTTTTTCATGCAGGTGGAAAAATGAGGATTCAGAAATGACATTGGAAGCTAAAATGTGTGAACTTCACCAGAAAGATGAGATTGGTTTATGATGGTTTGACTTGGGAATTTTCAACTTAATGATGGTGCGAAAGCAATACTCATTCAAGAGAAACTGTATTTTGAGTACCCCCACAACCATTCACTTGAGAAAGATACAAGAGGAAAGGTCCTCAAGAACTAGGTTTAAGTTGAAGCAATAATGGGACAAAGCGTTCCAGAAAGTAGAAGACACAGTGGTAAGCTTTGTTTACTATGGACAAGAGCCTCAGAGGGCCCCTGGAAAGGTTTTCAAGGGAAAAAATAAGCATGAGAAATGGTAATTATTGAGGAAGACCTGAGCAGTGGCATTCATCAGAAGCATTCTGCAGGGACCAAACAGGATCCTACAGGTGACAAGATCTTTTTAAATGAATTGGTTAGACTTTTCTGTACTGTTGGGGCTGAAAAGACAAAAATGAATAAATCAGATTCACACTTTTTAATATTTAATTAGAGGAAATTTGAAATGTTAATTAACAAATCAGCATGCAGATGATCCTTGACTTATAATTGGGTTACATCACCAAAAAAACCCATTGTAAGTTGAAAATACCAAAAAAGTTGAAAATGCATTTAACACATCTAACCTACCAAACATCATATCTTAGCCTAGCCTTCCTTAAACATTCTCAGAACACTTGCATTAGCCTACAGTTGGTCAAAATCATCATCTGAAACAAAGGATATTTTATAAAAAAATTTTGAAGAACTCATGTAATTTGTTGAATACTGTGCTAAAAAATGAAAAAACAGAATGGTTGTGAGGGTACTTAAAATACAGTTTCTATTGAATGAGTATTGCTTTCACACCATCAAGTTGAAAATTCCCAAGTCAAACCATCATAAGTCAGAGACCATCTCTATGCAATAATACTTGTTCAAAACTCCCATTCTACAACATCTCAATAAAACCCTAGAAACTTTCCTAATTAAATAATTCTATTGTTATACCTCAAAAGCACCAGAAATTACCTAGGTATATCCTATTAATGACAAGCATTAAATACTTTGCTTGCTGAATCCCTAGAGCTGTAAGGCAATGATTGTTTTTAGAAAATCACTTTAGATGTCTCACTTCCTTCCATTTAAAAAATTTGGTGTTTAGACTGCCTTTGAGCATACCTCACATCTGTTGAGAGGTCTTTGTGTTGTCCAGGACATAGACTCATCTTGGTGTCCTAGACATCCTTTAAGGAAACTGAAGAAATCTGTCTGTCTGAAAGAGAAGTTGCCAAAGCCAACTTCAACTGTGGCTTAGCCTCAAATTCAAATGCAAAGAGTTTTCCAAACAGTAGAGTTGATGTTGCCAAGGCCAAACACTGAGTGTAAAATAAAAGAAAAATCCATAATGAGGGATACAAATGAAGATAAAATCATTGTGTCAGGAAAAATAAATAAGACAGTTATGGAGAGGAGTTGTGATAGGATCTGTTTCCTACTCAGATTCATTATTTTGCTGTCTCCAGTCAAACAACACAAAGGTGAGAGATCTTTAAGCCTTGTGTAGCAGAGACAAATTTTTTAAAAAGTAAGAAGCAGTGCAGACATCTGTCTGCCAGGACAAGCAACTTCAGACCAGGGGAAACTCTCTTCAGCTCATTCAGACATTTGGAATAAATTACTGGCTGCCAGCTGGAAATAACTTCTTGGGAAGGATTTCCTGAGACACTAATATTATGCTCAGAAATTCAATGCCACCGAACAAAGAGAATACTGTTGTGGGGTTCTACCATGACTCTGGTGCACCTGGGCACTCTACTGGGATGCCAAGGCCCTTCCAGCCACCATTTGATGTTGCAGGGGTCTACCTCAGTGAGCATAATGAACTATTGCATTTGCACCTGGTTTAGAAGACACAAGGGGTTTTCCATTAATAAACAACCTTACCATTGGCTGATCATGATTCACACTAAATCCAGAAGAATTTATAAAACAGTTATCTAATTCAGATTCCAGCCCATCTTCCAACTTCTTAAAAATGTACATGGATATGGATGTTCTGGAGTGGGATCATTCTTGCTATTCATTCAAAACTCAGGCCCTCAACTGGTACAAGTTCCTCACTCTAGACTATAAGCCTTGCACACGACCACCACCTTCTCTAATGTCTGGTGAAACAAACACTTCCCAAAAGGGGATTCTCTCTCTCACTCCTTTCTGGTCCTGGCAGAGAGTTGTACCAAATTCACAGCATTTTTCATGTGAAAAAGTGTTTTACAAAACAATAACAAAAGATAGGTTTCGTATCTACATATATGTATATTTATATATGTATGTTTGTACACTTGCACACATATACATATATCTTTATATAATTCCACTAATTTGAAGGAAGACATGGTATGTAGTTAATATGGATTATTTGTGGGAAAAGGAGGGATGGGACAGCAAATTTCTGTGGGGGAAAAAGTAAGAGAGTCAAAACAAATAGTTTTTTTAGTGTATAAAAAAATCGTTAATCATTATCATGTGACTCATGCATGTAAATTATTCTATACCCATCAAATGGACCTTATCTTCGATGTCTTGGATGCAGACTTGCAAGATGCCCCTACTATGGTATCCTTGAATTAACGCAGCAATATGCTTTTGTTTATCTAGGGCCTTCTTTGATCCGTGATGTCTACTGAGTTTCATAAACGGCTTTAGTTATCTAATGCTACTTGGATGAGGATGTGGATGAAGCCAAAGGATCTTCAGGAACTGGTTTTTTCCTGCTAAAAAACTCTATGTTCCATGCATACCTCCCAGATATGTAGCAGGAATGACCCTCTCCTGGAAGCGCCTTGGCATCTTTAGGAGTTGTTTCTCTCAGGGTTCCTTCACAGTCTTCCAAATACTGTACAAATATTTATCTAATTACACCAGCACTTCCAAAACTGTTTGAATCCCACTGTTCCTCTTCATCAACCAATGAAACATAACCTCACTTTAGAAAAACCTTATGTAATGTATTCCAATGGGATGAACCTGAGGAAAGCTGCCTTACCTTCCTTAGCCAAATGTAACTGATGATACCCACTCCCTAAAATTAAACACAACACTAAAAGCTACCACTTCTCGCTCCTTGGCAATGGTTATCCTGAGCTCAAGTCATGGTGTCCCCAATCTTATTCCTTTCATTCAGTTCAGAATAACCCATATTTATCAGGTACACAAAAAGATTTTGAAATACCAATATATGTTTTCTTGATTCATAGATTAAAGAAAATTCATCCTCTAAATAATGATCTTAAATTTTTATAGCATTACAATTCTATTCAGTGCTTCACATCTTTTGTACAATCTATGTCCCATTTATGGAGAGAGGAGGCCTTTCTCCTCTTGTTTAAATTAAGTTCTAGCCCCACCTTCATTCCCCACTTCTGGGTTGGGCAAATAAGAAGCTGTTTCCTTCTCCTCCTTCTATTTGTAGCTTCATGCTGGTACTTGGGTAATATATCAGGGGAGTAGATACACACTGCTCCTCAGTGTGCCTGTAGCAAAATTGGCTGACTACCTAGGAGAGGCTCACATTGTTCACAATGAACACACCTATTTCTATCTGGTCTGTAGAAATTTGAGCACACTATCTCAGATGTGTGCCTAATTAACTCACTCCCTCAATTCCCTTTGGAAATTCCAATTCACAATATGCCCAAGATACAGAGTGATCTCTGACTTTAAAAATTATAGTATATTAGAATCCACTGTCCAATATTGCTTAGCACAACCCTACCTAGTGTAGCCTATGGCTCCACATGTCTCTTGGGAAATATCCTGATAATTCCGGATCATAATTCCAAGGAAAAGGTCCCAGATAGTTTTAGCAAGGCTTAATCTAACAGTACAGTGCCCTGAAGATACTGGTCTTAGGACCAAGCTCACTTTCCAAATGCCCCTAATTTTTCTGCAACCTTTTCAACATTAAACTATGATTCCCCAGGCACATGCAGTGCTCCATTAAATGTATATTTTTCTTATAATGGTTACAGAAATAAGCCCTTATTGCTGAAGAAAGCACTCTGAACTTGCTGAGGGACGTTTCTCTCCTAACGCCTCAAAAAATTCAGTTCTCACTCTCCAGTTTTTTTCACAGGATACTCATATTTCAACTTGACTCCACACATCTTCTACATTGACCACTAGGCCTTGAGCTCTGTCAAGGGACCCCATCTCTTCTACTCAATTCTGGATTTTTGCCAATTTTTAGGAGCCTCAGCCTTTTCTGGTTCTACTCAATCTAATTGTAATAACAGGAAGACTGTGGAAGGCCCTGCTGCCGTCAGTTTGCTGACAGAGCTTGGCTATATTTGACTTTCAACATTGGATTCATCCTTATTCACTTCTCCGTACAAGTTCCCTGGGCCATTTGTCTACTACCTTAAGTAGAACTTTTTTTTCTAATTTCAAAAAACTAGAAGTCTTTTATCTCACTTTGCTGGATAGTGAAAATATTGGCATGCATTTCCTAAAATTCACACAACTTTTTTTAACTTTTGCCAAACAGATGGTTGAAAAAGGGTACCCCACGGTTGTTATATTTTGTATTTTCATGATTATGAGTGAGAAAAAGCATGATTTTTCCTGGCTGTTATGTTTATTTTTCAGTAAATGAATATATATCCATAGCCTTTGCCCATATGTCTATTGAGTTGTCATATTTCTTACTTTGAATTAGTGTATTGATTGTTGGCAAGGATACAGAAAAACTAGAACAGGTACACACTGATTGTGAAAATATAAATTGCCCCATGTGCTTTGGAAAGCAATTTAGCTATACCTTCTAAACTTAAACGTGAGTGTCTACCATGAGCCAGCAGTTCCATTCTTGGAATCTATCTTGAAGAAAAATCTCCCTCATGTTCTTAAGGAGATACATAATGGATATTCATTACAGTAGTCTTTGGATAGCAAAACTATAGAAATGAATAAATTTCCAATTAATCAAAAAACAAAGTTAAATAAATTATTTGTTCCACATTTGAAGACAAAAAATTGATACCTAGAATATATAAAGATAAAATAATTCATTAGATTATCTTTGAAAAAAGTCATAATCCTATACATAAAACTAAATCCCTCTTTTATTACCACTCCAAATCCTAGGTCTCTCTGAAGAGGCAACCACTATGTACCACGTTTGTAGCCTTTTTTCCACTTTTCTACTGGTTTTCTTTCTTTCTCTTTTCTGGTTGTCTGTTTGAGCTGCTATAACAAAACATCATAGACTAAGTGGCTTATAAACAACACAAATGTATTTCTCACAGTTCTGAAAGCTGGGAAGTCCAAGATCAAGACAGATTTGATGTCTGCCAAGGGCCCACTTCCTGGACTGTCTTCTCATTGTAACTTCTCATGGTGAAAAAGGCAAGCTATCTGTCTGCAATTCCTTTAATAAGGCCACTAATCCCACTCACAAGGACTCCTCTGCCCTCATTACCCAATCACCTTCCAAAGGCTCTACCTTCTAATACCTTCACCTTGTGGATTTTGAGAGGACACAAACATTCAGGCCATACCACTTCTCAACTTATAGAAATTTTATATACTCTTGATATGAATCCAATTTTAGTTTATATACATTGAAAACATTTTCTCCTATTGTGTTGCTTATTATGAAGAAGCTTCTAATTTTGACATCAAATTTATATTTATCAATCTTAATCACTCTTTTGTGCCTTGATTAATATGGCTTATGCTATTCTAAGTCATAATCATAGTCATATGTTTTCTATCATTACTTTTATACTTCAGGATTTTGATATAAAAATCCTTACCACACATAGAATTTTTGTGAACAGCATCTACTAGACACATAACCTGACTTCTTTCCTAATGAATAACCAATTTCCACAAAACTAGTTGTTGAATACTTTATATTTTCTCCACTGATTTGAAATGCCAACTTTGCCATACAAATATGCCTGGGACATTTCTGCTATTTTATCCTATCACCCTAATCCATTACATTTCTAAAAAAAAAAAAAACAATTAACATCTCAAAACAAGCAGGAAAACATTGGCTAAAATTCAAAGCCCATTTGTTTCAAACACAATCTTAAATTAGTATTAGAATAATCTCTTATTCTGCATTATTCATAGTAGTTTCACTTCATTGAACTCAAACTGACACAATAGTTTTAATTAGGGTGTACTTCCTGGGATAATCCAGTTGTACAATGTATATTAGACTCTATCATGAGAAACATAAGGAGCCAATGACACTGGAGCACATAGTAAAAAGAGCAGCAGAACAAGGGAGACCAATTAATAAGAAGCTGTTGTTTCTGTTCTACAGATGAGAAAGCTAAGGTACAGGGAAGCTATGTAACTTGCCCAAAGTCATATAGTAAGAAGGTGGCAGAGCATGTATTTAGACATTAGCAGTTGGAGTCCAGAACTTATGTACTTAACCACTACTAACATGACTTCCAAATGGAATGAAATTAAACATTTGTGAGTCCAGATTCATATTTTAGATGTCCCTAAATATTATTCAAAACACGTCTGTTTACCTATATTTTCCTACTTAGCTTTATAGGAACAACCAAGCAATTTCTGCATGACTACAACTTTAAATGTCATAGAACTTTATGTATTACCCAAATTATTATGAGACATAGCTAACAGAACAAATTAATACTGAAGAAAATTATTCCACTTCCAATATTCAGCAGATTATCCACTTACAATGATGTTACAATTACAAAGTAATATTTTTATGTAATGATTAGCACATATCTAATACCTATGGAATAATAACCTTGTCTTATGACAACTGAGATACTGAAGCTACATGTTAGAAAATATGTATTTAGTTATTAGCATGGTTCCTATCAAATTCTTGGTAACTGGGATATAGTAGCTGTGATCATTACAAATAAAGTCACTCTAAAAGATAAGCAAAGTAAGCATGGCATATGCTGTTCTTAAAGACAAAAACTGTAAAAGAAAACTAAAGTTGAAAAGCATTAGCCTTTCTTCAATCATACTTAGTTTTGAAATGTTCTCAAGGTTCTAAAACATCTACAGCAAAGAAGAGCAGAAGCAAAACAATATTTAATTCGATTCTGTGTGATTGGATAGTAAAAAGATATAAATGTCTTTCAACTGTAAATTCCTAAAGGGGAAAGAATGCAGCTGAAGAAAGTTTCAGAAAAATATAGTTCTGGTATCAGACTATGTCCTATAATCTTTGTTTCAACCTCCATTTATAACAGAGAGAATTATGGAAACATTTTTAATATAATCAATATGATCAGGTTCAATGGACTCTGGAATAAGGAAAGGGTTTTCATAATACTAAGAAACTATTTTAGTACCCCAAATAACTTCCTAGATTTGCACAAATCAAAATAAGCCTATAAGTCTCTAGTGTACTTAGGCAATCGTGATTCCATAATGAAGGGATCTGAAGCAACAGGTGGCCAATGCTTAATGTACAATCCTTAGGTTTTTTGAGATGGAGTCTCGTTTGTCACACAGGCTGGAGTGCAGTGGGGCAATCTTGGCTTACTGCAAACTCTGCCTCCCCGGTTCAAGCAATTTTTGTGCTTCAGCCTCCTTAGTAGCTGGAATTACAGGTACACATCACCACCCGAGCTAATTTTTGTATTTTTAGTAGAGACAGGGTTTCACCATATTGGCCAGTCTCGAACTCCTGACCTCAAGTGATCTGCCCACCTCGGCCTCCCAAATGCTAGGATTATAGGCATGAGCCACTGTGCCTAGCCTTAATGTACAATCCTTGAGTACTGCAATGATCAGAAAATGAAGTGTAGTCATCAGAACTGTCTTTTAAACACAAGAAAAGATCGGAAGATAGTCAAAATCTTCAAGTAGTTTGAAAACATGGTAAAAATGTGAATGCTTTGGGTGGTGGGAGCAACCAACACCTTCTCAACCATGCCAATGATTCTTCATTGAATAAGAATTCTGTTGGTTTCCATGAAAAATATAAATACTAATATTCCCATTTTATTAATGAAGGACCTAAAAGCTCAAATGACCTACTTAAGGTCAGGCAATGAGTCAAAACTGGAAATAGATACTATGTCTGCTGGCACTACTCCTTAAATGAGGAAACAAAAATATCATTTTGAGTTCATTGAAACTTTACTGCTATAAAATTGAAAAAAAAATCAAAGAGTATGATTTCAAAAAAAGACAATATATATTTTATAGTATGTATAGATTTGTCTTTTGCCATTTTAACTTCAAGGAATATGGCCTTAATTTAGGTTGGAAAGTTTTTCTGAAAGCAGCAGCAACAATTTTCCACCTGGGCAAGTAAATATGCCACGGAGTCACCATTCGTCTCAGTCATTCTTTTCCACAGTAAGTGGACATGAAAGAACTAAATGAATATTAAACAAAGCTTGCCACATTCAGTAAATCTCCCCAGCACCTTGAAGACAGATTGAAATAAAGTACTGTCCAGATTCATTTTCTGCATTAACCAACATAAAATAATTAAATAGCAAAACTCCAGGAGGCCCATAGGCCATTATTAACAGATCTGTAGAAATGGAGAGGAAAATATTTGGTAGTGGAGACAGGACTTAACTCTAGGGTAAATTACTTGTGAGTACTGGAGGAGAATCTTTCAAACAGCCCTTCATTCAGCTCAAAAGTTTATTCTTCTTTGTAAAAACGTGGGTGAGTCCATCCTGCTCCAGAAGTACAGAAGGGAGCATTTTGTCATAGTTGGGCATCAGCAGTTATAACTGTAGCATTGCACAATCTGAGCAAGAACTAATGGAAATAGAAATAAGCAGAGCTGTAGATGTAAACCTGATAAAGATTCTGTGCTTGAATGCTGAACTTTAAGGAATTACTAGTATAAAGAGAAAAAATTCTTCCAATGACCATATCAGCCCTGATGAGAGTGACCAACTGTGACAAACACAAAATTAGGGTACATCTTGGCTCACAGCAATGCCAACACCACCATATTTGTGCTGTTCCACACCCTGCTGCCCATGACTGGTGAAAATAGAGGTTAAAAACACTAGAAAAAAGTCGGATGAGTCCATGCCTTTCTCCTGAGAATCTGGAGTTCAAACAGAAAGACATGGGGCCCCATGGGGACATGGGCTGACTCATAAAAAGAGCAGCACCCTAACATTGGTTCCATGTACTTCAGTTACTATGGTCCCAGACCCAGCCTTTGTCTCTGCCTCTGAAAACTCTGAAAACCATAATTCCTTGGTTTGGGGCATGGCCTTTTTTTTTTTTTTTTTTTTTTTTTTGGTTTGTGTAGCTACCTCCATTTTCGGCTTGAATTACCCAGAGTTATTTTTTTCTATTGGTTGCAATAAAGCAAGCCTTGCCCAATATAGCTCTACAGTATAAATGTCATGGAATGACGTGAGATATGATTGGGTGTGAGCCACAGAAACGACTGAGCAAATGATGCTAAATGAAATGCCCCACTCCAACCGCAAAGTCCCAAACAGAAGTAGGGAACAAACATTAGTCTTGCTCACTCCTAATTAGGAGATAATTGGTAATGAACCAAAAGGCACATAGAAGGTACATTTATATGTAGTTTTTTGTGTTTGTGCCTAAGTTAATGATTTACAAATTTTATGTACTTTATACTAGAGTTTTGGTCTAGTTCTTCTCGAAGAGTTAATGAAATTTATCCTTCAATGCTTAGAGAGTCCAGATCAAAATGATGCCTAAAACAGACATTGCTATTTGGAGTGTCTATAGTCATGTAGATAATACAGATGTAAAATAAATTAGGTGAATCTAATGATGAAGATCATGGGGGAGAAAACACAATGAAATGAGATTATGCATTTATTTTAAAACACTCTGAACAGTGGTGATCCTCTTTAACACAAGTGATATGTGGACCCCAAGAGGGCAATGATCTAGTGAATATATATTTGCAAGATAGTTTTCTTAGACATGTGCACCAGTTCAATGTATATTATGCTGGCAAAATACATTTTCAAAACTTACCTTAAGTTTTGAAGGTAAGTTACAAGGATATCAGCCATTCTGTGCAATCATGCTTTCCATATGTTTTATGGTAAAGCTGACTATTTCATTGCAAGACACAGAATAAAAGTGGAATCGGACTCTTGGAATCCATGAGGAAAATAGTATCAGCACTGTGAAACTGGAACTCATCAAAATTTGTATTTAAGAAATGTCTAGGGTTTTTTCTTAGAGCTTTTATATATTTGTTTTCAATTAACTTTTCCATATAATTGCTGATATATATGCAATATAACTATAGAGGCTTGCTACTTCCCTATGGTTTGTATTCTGTAATATACATAGAATTAATTGTCTTGGGTCCTAATTTTGTTTAACTCATATTCTGAATTACTGACATTGCTAAAGTGCAGTTATTGTTCATTTTGGAGAATCTTAGCTAAAAATGTTTCATTATGATAAAGCTTTAATACATAATGTACATAATGATTTTTAATAACCTCAATAAGACCAGAAAAGATTAGAAAAGATCTATAACTGTTTAATTCAACCAAATGGAGATATTATGTTTTGTTTATTGCTCAAATTTTATTTCTTGACAAGATGATTAAAAAATAACTTTTATCTTGCTAATTGTTTAGTGAAATAAATAATATTTCATTTTTTTGGAAAACCTTGTATAATACTAAAGAACAACATTATAAACCATATTTATAAAAACCAAAATGTTGTAACAGTCTATGAAATGTGGGATGTGATAAGCATATTGTTCAGTTGATGAACTCATCAATGGAAATGCATTTGATAACAGGCATAGTTATTGTTCAAAGATTAATGAAGAAAGTTAAAAATAAAGCCCCACACATTCCTTTCTTCTGATATTTTAATGTAAAAAAGGAGAGAACACAGTTGGGACACTATTGTGTACTTTTTTACCCAAAGATGATGCAGTCATTACTCACGACATTTAACAAATCAAAATTTTAATAATTTACATAATAACCATATTCAGATTTTTCAAAGACCTTTCACATACATCTCATATTGGATACTAAGAAATAAACAATGACTTTCAATAAGTAGTATTTCCACTTTAAAATGAGGAATTTGAAGTTTAAATTATTTAATGTTCTTACCCAAGACTGTGACCAGTAAGTCTTGGGTAAGAACTTATACCCAACTTATACCAGCTGGGATTTATACCTTTCTTTTCTGGCTCTAAAATTCTGTTTTCTTCACTATGTCACAAATAGTGTTGCCACAGACAAAAACTTTTTTTTAACTATCCTTTTGTAATTTCCTTCAAAATCAAGTTATGAGCCGTGAAAGAAGGCTATCTCATTACTATATACCAAAGGTCTCAGATTTTTGTGACAAGTAACTATTTTTCATTTCCAAGAAAACTTCACATTATAAAGATAGGTACACTATTAGTGACAAAAAAATTCCACAGTTGTAGGGAAAGGTAACTCACTCTTTTCATCTAGTGATCCAGTCATTATTTCAATGAGTATTTTTTTTTTTGCCTACTCTGAACACAACATTGCATATAATGGTGAGAATTTAGTAGTGAACAAGACAAAACTATCTCACTGAGGTTACAATCAGTGCAATGGCAGAGTGGAACAAAAATAAGCAATTAAATAAATTCTGATAAGTAATCTGAAGAGGTAATACTGTTTCTAGATAATAATATTGGAAATGTTTTCAAACTATGGAAAGAATAACTGTGCTGTCATCCCAGCCATATAAAATATAAGAAAAGAACAGAGTGTCGAGTCACATAGACATTGAAGCTGCACTCTTTGGACTTCAATATCCTGATTCTTAGCTGGGTGACTTTGGAGAAGTTGCTTAATTTTACAAAACCTCCATGTCTTCTCATGGGGATACCTCAAAAGCATAACCAGGTGGAAAATGCATTGAGAGGAGATCAATGCATTCAAAAAGATCCATAAAATTCATCTGTGGGAAGTGGGGAAGAACCAGCAAGCCTGGAGTTGCCTGGTCCTCCAATCATCCTAGAATGTAGTTGCTTAGCCAACAGAAGTTGAGAGTGGAAGTTCTGTCCTCTCTCACAGAAAGATAACGCAAAGTGTTACAGAGGAATGACAAAAAGAAATGGAAAAAAGACTCACTGAATGTCAGAGAGAGTTGGGGAAATTTGGCAACCGCTGAGCCATAAAAGTTTCAAGAGATTAAGGAGAAAGACATTTAAGGACATTCTACTCTGTTTAATTAGCTGTATTCCTGTTAATATTCATCTCTGAGAGATCTAAGTAAAACTTGAGTGTTGTGTTTAATTACATTTGTTGGCTGGACAATGTTTATTTGGAAGTTACACAATGTCGAAACTGAACCACATCGGATCATACAAGTTGGTGATACACCCGGGTTGATGTTATAAGATGATTAGCATAGTGCTTCTCACAAAATAAGCAGTCAAAAATTAAATGGTATTGTCATTATTCACAATGTATTTCAAATTTACGAAACTTAGAAACTCCTATTTTTATTATTTTTGTCAGAAGACAGAAGAAACTATCTGCACAAATTCTAAGAAAAGCTACAACACCTGAACATCAAAGCTCTTTGCTTTCTATAGCTGAAACAAAGAGAAAAAATAAGTAGACTGCGCAGGTTTAATTGTCTAATACAACAAAATAAGTGTGTAGAAGAATAAATGTATTTACCTGGCTCTGAGTGCTGAAAGAAATTAGTCATAAGTCCTCCTTTACATAAGGACTAAACAACATAATGCATAATATCCTTGACAAAAGTTCTACTTGCAAAAAAGTGCAGAGATGCTTCACATACAGCTATTTATCATACCTCTCCCTTTGAAAGCTTTGAGAGCATAATAGGTTTTCTGAAAAGGTAATTCCTCTGGAATATAACTTTCTGGTGATTTGCCTCATCACTGAGATAGATCCTGGGAACATTTTGACCAGTGAGCCTAAACCAGACCTACTGATTCAGAATCTCCAGGGTTGAGGCCCAGTATTACATATTTTTAGAGTTCCCAAGATGACTCTAACTACCAAACAGTATCGGTGAGACTGCTAGTTGCTCCCCTCAGATCCATTCTCTCCTTTGCACTTATAGGAATAGAACCCTTGATTTCTGCTGCACACCTGGCTACCCAGAATAAGAACTAAATTTCTCAGCCCTGTATTTTGTTGCACATCACCATGTGACTAAATTTTATGCAACAGACTGTAATAAGGAGTGATGCCTACCCCCTCTGAACTTGTTACAGGAGAAGCCATGCCAGTTCATCCCTCCCTCATCCTACTGCTGCTTGACTGATGGTATAAAACCTGGAGCTCTGTCATTTACCGTGAAGAAGGAAATCATAAGCAAGGAAAACAGAGAGAAAATTATGAATGGCGCCTGGTCTCTGGATAAGATCATCCAGATTCTCATGGACATCCCTGGATTGTAAAAGTAGAATCACATTCTTCACATAAAGAGGATGCTTCTCTGGTCTGCCAGAACAGTACTGGCCATTTTATCTAAAATCTGTACATAACCTTAGAAAGAGGAATGTTAGCACCCATACCTGACTTAGAATTTTAAATACAAGAGTATCCTCTATTAGAAAATTCTTACTGTCTATTTGAACTCCCATAGTATATCTTTATGAAAGTTGTGAAAGTGTCTTAAAAGGTTCAGATCAAGGTTGAGATTAGGTGACTTGACCCCAGACTATGTATTTCTATTAAACCAAATGGAATAGAAAGCCAAAATGCAATAAATGTCAAGAGAAATTTTAAACCACATTTGAGTAGTTTGCTATTCAGTAAAGAGATTAAAATTTAAAATTAGTGTCTCTCTCTCTCTCTCTCCTGCTCTCTCTCTCTCTCTCCCTCCCTCCCTCTGTCTCCTTTCCTCCCCTCTGTTTCTGTGTATTAATGCATCACTCCTATAATTTATAAAGAAAAAAAGCCAACACTTATGGAATATATTTGAAAGGATACTTGGAAAATCTTGTCTCACCAGCCTAGGCGAAATCTTGGCTATTTTCTACAGGACAATACCATCTTCATCTGGAAATCGATCGATTTAATATGAGAAAATGATGCCTCAAAATATGGCCATTCCATTTCTAAGAGGTAATTTATATTAGTTACACATGGAAGGGGAAAAGTTTGGGTTATTTTTCAAAATTTTTTAAGTCCTGAGAAATTTGACATGTTTTTTACTTTCTAATGCTTCTATGAGTAAAAGAGGGATCCCAAACTAGAAACAAAAAGTCATCACTGGATGTCACCATTGTCAATTCTTTTAGGCATGAATGAGGGAGACTGGATAGCAGTGAAGACTGGACCTCAATATATTTGTTTCTAGCACTAACATTCATGATTACATGATTCAGCTGAAAGTATAAATTCGAATATGTTTCTTTTAAACTCAAAACAGATGAACAAAAGTAGTCTCATGACATCCCACCAGCCATCATTAAGCTGCATCTTGCACATGGGAAGAACAGGTAGTTGCTTAGCTTCCAATCCCATCTTCACAAAAGTAGGAATTGAACTGATGCACGGGAATTGAACTCATTGTAATTCTTAGGTAGGACAAAAAATGGACCTCTCCAGCCTGTGGAAGGTCAGGCATACAACACACAAGATAGTGCCTACAAAGACTTGATATTCACAATGAAAACCAAGTTAATTTTCAGGCCTCATGGCAGTGTCCCCTTAGTATTATTTTTGGTCAGATGTCCTCTAACATAAACCTAAAATTATTTTATAAATTGCTTTTTTGTGAACTTACAAAGAAATAATTTTATTCTAGGTATCAAAGATGTGTATGTGATTTAGCTTACATATTTGAGGAAAACATAGACACTTCATTCAAGGCCTTTCCTTTTTCCTTTTATATTGAAATTTTAACTTTACTTATGAACTCTCAAAAGCTACATTTAATTATTTCTGGTTTTTTGGATTTTTTTGGCCACTCAAGTTTGTCTTTGGCAGGTGGAAATGAAAAAATCTATATCCTATTAAATACTTAAATAGCTAACAAATCGGTGTGGAGAGAGATGAAATGAAAGAGAGAGCCCAGTTCCAGGGACTCTGCCATGTAAGTTTCCTACCCCCAGAATAAGGACAAAATAGGAAATGCATTTGAAATTGACTGTCAAGGTTCAGAAAGTGTGGTGGAGACAGATGTAGTGTAACTCATTTAATATTTACTCAACAGGACAAGTCAAATAATAATTTTTCTGATTAAATTGTAATTTGAAAAATCATTAAAAATAATTTACCATTAATACCAACTACAGAGAGCTTTTATTTTTTCCATGAAACATTGTCAATTGTTTTGGCATTGGCAGCTCTCACTGTGCAAAAAAAGAAAGGAAAAGAAAAGAAAAAAGTAGTCTTGGAAAGGGAGTACCTGTAAAGCCAATCCCAGAGCTATTGGAAATAACTGGGGGTTCACAGGGGAGAGAAGAGAAAGTGAAGGGGCAATAGCGCTTTATAAAACAAAGTCAAGCTCACTAAGCTTGACTCCAACAACTCATAAAACAGTTGCCCAACTGATCATTTGATCTACTTCTCTAAAATCTATTAATTATTTCTCAGACTCACTTTCCATTCCTACTTTCTCTAGATGTCCAGCTTTAGCATTTTCACACTTGAAATGTTTCTTACAATGTCTCTTGGGTAGTCTCTTACAAAAAGAGTAAAGTTAATCCAGAATGTTTAACCTAATTTCTTTGAGCAACTAGAAGCAAACAGAATTACTTTACTGTGCTGGGTTTGTAATGCCTAGAAAAAGATAGCTAAGCCAAAACCTGACATTTAATTAGTGAAAAATGTCACTTTAAGGAAAATTAAACATGGAGTACTGACCCAGAACCTAGGCAAACGGACTTCTACCCTGATTTTGCCACTCCTTCATTACTACTCAGCAAAAATCATTTTATTTATTTAGGCTTAAGCTTCCTCATCTTGGGAAGAAATACTTACTAAAACAAGTATTTCTTAAAGTTGTTTCTACTATAAAATTCCACAAAATAAAAGTAGTTTATTGATGATTAGAAGTGCTTGTGTGTTTATCAAATAGCTTGATTTTGATACCGCATCAATAAAATTAATCCTAGTACCTTACACTAAAAAGAGTACTTGGATATTCAAATGTTGTAGTGTGGACATTCTTTGCCACCTCCTCAGTGGGAATCAGGGGTTCACCCCAACCTTTTTCATGACTCTAACATCTAAATATTCTTGAACATAGGGTCTTGTAAACTTCTTCCCAAAAATAAATATTCTGATGAATGGGCTTGACCTTCCCAAGATCCCAGCATATTTCAAAATTTCAAAATAAATAAACATTAATACATTACCTCATTATGAAAGTAATGTTTGCTCTGAGAAATTCAGAAAAACAAAAAACTAGCAAGTGAGAACAGTTTTTTCACAATTTTATGACTCAGAGATCCTATTTGCTATTGTTTACCCCCTCACAATCTTGTAGATGTGTACAAATTAGTTGTGATTTCTGGTTATATTAGGCTGTTTTCACATTGCTATAAAGATACTACCCAAGACTAGGTAATTTATAAAGGAAAGAGTTTTAATTGACTCATAGTTCTGTGTAACTGGGGAGGCCTCAGGAAACTTATAATCATGGCAGAAGGCAAAGCAGGCACCTTCTTCACAAGGCAGCAGGGGAGAGAAGAGAAAGTGAAGGGGGAACAGCACTTTATAAAACCACCAAATCTCATAAGAACTCACTCCCTATCATTAGAACAGGATTGGGGAAACCACCCCCATAATCCAATCACCTCCCACCAAGTCCCTCCCTTGATACGTGGGGATTACAATTCAAGATGAGATTTGGGTGGGGACACAGAGCAAAACCATAGCATTCCACCCACGGCCCCTCCCAAATGCCATGTCCTCACATTTCAAAACACAATCATACCCTCCCAACAGTCTCCCAAAGTTTTACTTATTCCAGCATTAATCCAAAAGTTCAAGTCCAATGTCTCATCTCAGAAAAAGCAAGTCCCTTCTGCCTAGGAGCTTGTAAAATCAAAAGCAAGTTAGTTACTTCCAAGATACAATGGAGGTACAGGCATTGAATAAATGCTCCCATCTCAAACGGGAGAAATTGGCCAGAATAAAGGGGCCATCCAAGTCCAAAATCCAGCAGGGCAGTCATTAAATCTTAAAGCTCCAAAATAATCTCCTTTGACACCATGTCTCCCATCTAGGGCACACTGATGCAAAGGGTAGGCTGCCATGGCCTTGGGCAGCTCTACCTCTGTGACTTTGCAGGGTTCAGCTCCTGCAGCTGCTTTCATGAGCTGGCATTGAGTACCTGTGACTTTTCCAGGCATACAGTGCAATCTGTCAGTGGATCTGCTATTCTGGGGTCTGGAGGATGGTGGCCCTCCTCTCACAGCTCTTCTAGGCAGTGCCCCACCAAGGATTCTGTGTGGGGACTTCAACCCCACATTTCCCTTCTGCACTGCACTAGCAGAGGTTCTCCATGAGGACTCTGCCCCTGCAGCAGACTTCTGCCTGGACATCCAGGCATTTCCACACATCCTCCAAAATCTAGGTGGAGGCTCCCAAAACTCAATTCTTGAACTCTGCATCCACAGGCCAAACACCACATGGCAGCCACCAAGTCTTGGGTTTGCACCTTCTGAAGCAGTAGCCTGAGCTGCACCCTGGCTACTTTTAGCCACGGCTAAAGCTGGAGTGGCTGGGACACAGGGCACCAAGTCCCGAGGCTGCACACAGCACATGTGCCCAAGGTCCTGCCCCCATTTTTTCCTCCTAGACCTCCAAGTCTGTGATGATAGGGGCTGCCATGAAGGTCTCTGACATGCCCTGGAAACATTTTCCCCATTGTTTTGGTGATTAACATTCAGCTCCTCATTATTTATGCAAATTTCTGTAGCTGGCTTGGATTTCTCCCGAGAAAATGAGGTTTTCTTTTCTACTGCATAGTCAGGCTGCAAATTTTCCAAATGTTTATGTTCTGCTTCCCTTTTAAACATAAGTTTCAATTCCAGATCATCTCTCTCTGAAGTTCAAAGTTTCATAGATTTCTAGAGCAGGGGCAAAATGCCACCAGTCTCTTTGCTAAAACATAGCAAGAGTGACCTTTGCTCCAGTTCCCAAGAAGTTTCTTATCTTCATCTGAGAGCCACCTCAACCTGGACTTCATTGTCCATATCACTATCAACATCTTGGTCAAAACCATTAACAAGTCTCTGGGAAGTTCCAAACTTTGCCACATCTTCCTGTCTTCTTCTGGACCCTCCAGACTGTTCCAACCTCTGCCTGTTACCCAGTTCCAAAGTTGCTTCCACATTTTCAGGTTATCTTTATAGCAGCACCCCAATCTCTGTGGTACCAATTTACTGTATTAGTCCATTTCCACAATGCTATAAAGATACTACCTGAGACTGTGTAATTTATAAACAAAGGAGGTTTAATTGACTCACAGTTCCACATGGCTGGGGAGGCCTCAGAAAACTTATAATCATGGCAGAAGGGGAAGCAGGAACATCTTACATGGCAGCAGACAAGAGAAAACATGTGAAGAAGGAACTGTCAAACACTTATAAAACCATCTCGTGAGAACTCACTCTTTATCATGAGAACAGCAATGGGGAAATATGCCCCCGTGATCCAATCACCTCTCCCCAGGTTCCTCCCTTGACATGTGGGGATTATGATTCAAGGTGAGATTTTGGTGAGGACACAGAGCCAAACCATATCACTGGTAAACTCAAAATGTTATAATACTGATTATAAACGTCACATTTCTTTATTGTAAGAATAATATAGACATATTGTATATGGCTTAAAAAGCAAGGGGGAAATTCAAAGAAAAAATAAAAACATCTAAAACCTTATTTAAGAAGATAAACAATTGTCTGCAGAGGAACAGGAAAAGCTCTAGAAAGGGGGTTCATTCTGATCATGTTTAGCCATTGGCATCCTGATCCCATGCATTGATTACTGTGTGGGAGGAGGGATCGTGATCATCATTATGGGCCCACAGATGAGACAGTTCAGCTATGCAGACCTAGCTTCCAGATGTTTGTAGAACACAAGTCATATTTAAGCATTTATTTTAAAAATTCATGTCTCCTATTTGTACTTAAGCCCTATCTTCACTTTCACACAGCTGAATATTTGTAATTATCTTCTATGTTTGGCATTCAGCTGCAAAACAATAAAAACACAGGATACACATAAAAAGATGACAGGCATTGGACACACTGGCCTATTTTTAACCATTGTATGTCTGTATGCATATAGTTTACAAAGCGCGTATTATACTCCATATAATGACCCAACATGGGGTGTTGGAGCTGAGGCTCCTAAAAGGGCTGTAACTTCAGCTCTACTAACTAATACCATTTGCAATTTTTAGGAAGATGATGTAAATAAAGTTCCTAACTGATGGATAATTTGTCCTCTCAATAGTCATGTCCACACCTGTGTCAGACTTTGACTACCACTTGTTTCAGCAATTCTACAACCACCCACACATTTGGCACCTCCATAGAAGAACTGATGGATCTTAGTATAGATTTGCACTCATGGCAAATATTTTTTACAACAACACAGCAAGGCTACACAGCCAAATCGACAAGGCATAGAACACAGCAGACAGAGTCTGGTTACATTCACATGCAGGCTTCCTATGCTCTCCCAGAAAGGGCCACACAGAGCTCACTGCCCCTCCAACAGTGAAATACAGCAACATATGTATAATGTTTCTGCCAGTAAAGCCACTGTAGGACTCAGATCTCAAGGTTTTTATA
Organism: Gorilla gorilla gorilla; assembly: GCF_029281585.2. Taxonomy (NCBI): domain Eukaryota; kingdom Metazoa; phylum Chordata; class Mammalia; order Primates; family Hominidae; genus Gorilla; species Gorilla gorilla. Next base: position 134,751,526 of record NC_073228.2, read on the forward strand.
GGGGACTGGTCATATAGGCACTCTCTGCATAGCCACAACTACTAAAATTATAGACTCCCAGATTGAAAGCAGGTAGGTGGTCATCCTAAATCTTATTATCTAGGCAGACTGGTAGAGAGGCCTTACCAGCCCCATGAACATTTCAAGGTCAAGTTTCCAGATGCCAGTTCTGCCTTTTGCTGGCAGTTTTACTTGACCTCTTTTAGATTCCATTTTCTCACTCATTAATTGGGTGATATAACAAGGAATATAGTTGTGAGACGCCAGTCCTCATGGAGCACATAGTACAATGCCCAACACATAGCATCTTATGCTAGCCATTATCATTACGGAGTTGAACAAAATTATATTAAATAGCACTTTTAATAAATCAATGTTGCAAAACATTTAATATGAGTTTTAAAGATACTGAGAAGAAATGTGCAAGCTCCTTTGGTAATAAAAATAGGTATTAGCTGATTTATGCAACTCTATTTGTCTGCAGTTTTAGTGGGGGTTTTTTTGGAAGAAGGTACTTTATTTAACAAAGGCCCTATAACTGTATCCCCCACTATTTGAAGGGTATAAACATTATGAGCAAGTATTGGAAAAGAGCAACATAGGTTAGTGACTTAAATGATCCTCACATTTTCAAGAGATTTCATTTGAATCATGGTGTGAAGGTTTGCTTTTCCTAATACTGGGAAAGTAAAAGCAGCAGAATAAAAATGAGCTGAGTAGTTCTGCAAGGTCAGACTGCACCCCTGTACTCATTGGTGTCATAAATGAGAAAACATGTCTTTTGCTTATTGAATACTTTAATGTGTCAGTTAATTGATTTTATGCTTTAATTTCATTTAACTCTCACAACAACCATGTGAATTAGGTATCATTATCTGTACAGATGAGAGAACTGTGGCCCAGGAAATCTAGACAGCATGTCTAAGGTAGCCACAGTAAGAACAGGTCTAGGAATTCAAACTTGGAAATGTCCAGCTGTGGCCAGGACTCTTCACCACTTTGTCATACTGCTTATCTGGACCTAAAAGAGCTTTGCATGTCCAAAAGTTCACCCATGCTAATCATTCTTTCATGTCGCCTTTACTTGACTCAAAACATTCAAACTGCTGGACACAGAGGAAAGCAGATTCTTATTAACCCAGAATGTAAGAGTTATTCAAAGGTTATTTAATTATTATTCTGCTTTTCAATTGACTTCTCCCAAAATAACTTCATACAGATGTGAGATTTTTTAATGCCCTTGCTGCAGCTAGTTTTATATAAAAAGATTTGAGGTGATCTATTAGGAAGCAAAAATTTTAAACAAACAAAAGATATAAAACACACGCATTTGGGAACCCAGAAAGACCATTTTATCTAGACTTCCTTTTTCTAGAGAAAGTACATTCTTTGCATTGTTCTCTCCAGAAATTTTGCCTTGATGCTATATTCAAGGTGCACAAAACACACACACACACACACACACACACACACACACACATAGTTTAAAAACAAAGAATGCAGGAAATTCAAGGCAGCATAGTCAAAAGCCCCAGGGAACTTTCAGTAAGCCAATGCATTCCATGACTACATTTCTGGGTTTTAACAGGAGAAAATGCACAGGACCTAAACCCCTGAGATCAATGTCTCCATTTCAAGGTCACTTGTGTAATGCAGAAAAACATCACCCTGTTTTAAACAGTGAAGAAGGAAAAGCAGGACTCAGCATGTCGGGTGTGGAATAGCAGCAACCAAAGAATCTGTTTTCCAAAAATTAAAAACAGGAGCATAAACCATGCAGAGAAGTTACAATCTCATATAACTACAACAGTACATCTGGTCTGTGACCTCAAGAAGCTAAACTAATTTCTGACTTAAGGGAAGTATTGACATATTTCTCAAGATCTGCACTACACATAGGAACCCATGGGAGCTGAACCATGGAAAATGTTCCAGAAGCTACTAGTTTTAAATAAAAGCATCCTAAGAGGCTCCAGGGAGATTTTGGAACTTTTTTTAAGTGATTAAGTGCTATCAATGTCACATCACAGAAAAATTTTAGGGAAAAAGCCTCTAACATGGTCTTCCCCCTTACTGTGTTGCTCACTTTTGATTTCTCTTTGGATTATCACCAAAGAATAGTTTTCTAATTAGTCAGAGAGTGCAGGGCTCAAGAAGAAATTCTAAAATGTTTGGACCACGTATTAGTTCGTTTTCACACTGATGATAAAGACACCCAAAACTGGGAACAAAAAGAGGTTTAATTGGACTTACAGTTCCACATGGCTGGGGAGGCCTCAGAACCATGGTGGGAGGCAAAAGGCACCTCTTATGTGGTGGCAGCAAGAGAAGAATGAGGAAGAAGCAAAGTGGAAACCCCTGATAAACCATCAGATCTCATGAGACTTATTCACTATCATGAGAATAGCACAGGAAAGACCAGCCCCCATGATTCAATTACCTCCCCCTGGGTCCCTCCCACAAAAGGTGAGAATTCTGGGAGATACAATTCAAGTTGAGATTTGGGTGGGGACACAGCCAAACCATATCAGGCCAAGAGAAAAAATAGATGATCAGATAGATATATAAATAGAAATATAGACATAAATATAGCTAACACATTCTTCATTACAGTTGAAGGTAAGGACATCCTTCATGTAATATTTATTTCCCTTCAAAGTATATTTAATTTTTAACTCCATAGAGCTGCTACAATCGTTTTTTAACCCATGCCCAAAATCAAGAACTGTACTTATCTATGGCCTTAGGCAACCAGCCACTGCCAGATGTGTATAAATGTCCAGACACATAGGAAAACAGGACCAAAATGGAGAAGCCTTCAGGTGAGAGCCAAGAGAGGGGCAATCTCATAGGCTTTAACATCTTCCTTCTACCATGAATGGATTTGATGTTTCTTGGTGATCATAGGGTGACTATAAGTTCTGGGGTGCTCTAGACCTGTTATCCTGGCCCCCTATTACTCTCAAAAGTACTCCAGTTCAGATATAGTGTCTTAACCATAGCAATGCTTTAGAAATTGCTATAATGACATATATTATATCTACAGAGGAATATGACTATATATGCCCACTATTGCCATCTACAAAGCCTTTCTAAACAAAGATTTGAAACCAGGTAGTGCCTGACTTACCATAGAAGCCCAGTGGCATTTTAAGTAACTTCAATAAGAACTGACTCTAGGCCAGGCACAGTGGCTCACGCCTATAATCTCAGCACTTTGGGAGGCCAAGGCAGGTGAATCACCTGAGGTCAGGAGTTCAAGACCAGCCTGGCCAACATGGTGAAACTCCATCTCTACTAAAAATACAAGAACTAGTCAGGCGTGGTGGCATGCACCTGTAGTCCCAGCTACTCAGGAGGCTGAGACATGAAAATTGCTTGAACCTGTGAGGTGGAGGTTGTAGTGAGCTGAGACTGCACCACTGCACTCCAGCCTGGGTGACAGAGCGAGACTCCATCTCAAAAAAAAAAAAAAAAACTGACTCTCTTATAGCTTGCCAAGAGGTTCTGGTTTAATGGTATTATTTATTTGTCTTACAAGTTTTTTTAGTCTAATTCCTTCTGGATCACAGTAGTTGTAGACCACAGAAATTTCTGCTGTTCAGAAACTGTCATAAAGCAGCACTGATGTTTACTTACTGCCCATCAATGCTTCTCATGTCAATCTTAAAAGAACCAGTAATTATACTGACTAGTGTGTTAGTGATTCAAAAGAAACAAATATGGTTTCACTTTAGTTCTTCTGTTTTCTCTTTTGAAGTTGTAGTCAACATATCAGGATTTTTTTTATTAACACTATAATTCTCATTACATTATTTTAACAGTTTTCAAAGTAACATAAGTAATAGGGCATATAAGAAAAATATTCAGCCTTCTTAAGGCAGAAGAATAAAAGTAGCTAAGATCTGTTGAGTGCTTATTAAATCCTAGGAACTGTTCTAAGTCATTTATGCATTAACACTCCTCCTTGGGGGATGACATCAGCAATATGGCACAATAGGAAGCTCCAAACCATTCTTTCCCCCTACAGACAATGATTCAACAACAACACATGGACCAGATCCCTTTGTGAGAAATCCAGAAACTAGGTCAGAGGCTCCTGCACCCTGGGGAAGCATGAAACCAGTCACATTGACCAACAGGAAAATTTGTGGCACTCACTCAACAGAGCCCATATCCCCAGCATAGCCCAGAGTGATCCTGAGGTAATTCTCAACTCCCAGCTTCTTCCTGGGGAGGGAAAGAGAAGACTGGAACATAGGCCTAATATTCAGACATTTTGTGGGGCTACCCAAGGGACTGGTTTCTGTCTTACATGAATATGAGCATGGACAAGAAACAGCACCAAGTTGGGACCCACTAAGAACAAAGGTGATGGTAAGAATTGTAACAAACTCACCCGCCATCCTCCCCTACCCCCAGTTCAGCACAGCACAAGTGGGAGAAAACTCCTAACTCCTGACTTCCTGCTGGGGAGGAAAAAGAGTTGCTGTCTCTATCCGACATTTCCAGCTTTTCAGAGGGCTGCCTGCGGGTCTGGCTTCTGTTTCATCCGTTTTGGGTACTTGTGGGTTGCAGCATATTTTAGATGCCTGGGAATCACTAAGAACAAAAAACAGCCGAGTAGCTTACTGCTGCTCCAAGGACCTATGGTGCAGAGGACAGAGGCTGTTGCAACTTGGCAGCTTCTCCCCTCAGGGGGAAAGGAGGGAGTGGAACATGTGTCCAATGTTCCAGCTTCTCCAGCATCTGCCTGAGTAATGAATTTCTGCCTAACCTGACTAAGAATGCTATTGGGACCCTGACAGGGTGCCACTAAGAATAAAACCTGGGTGGCCAATGGCAGCTCCAGAGAACCTGTAGTACTCCAGACAAACACCAGAGGGAGGAAGAGATAATGAGCTTCAGAAAAAAGAAAACTGGTCATTAAGAATTTACATGCATAAGTCTGGAGAAGTCACATTACCAAAAAATCTTTGAGAAGTCACCAGAATCACTAGCCAGTCTGATTTGTGAAGGTCCCCGTATGAAGCCAGTAAATAGTGGGGGAGGTAGTTCTTTTTTCAAATGTGTGCATCCAAACACAAAGTAACAAGGCATCTAAAGACACAGGGAAACACGGCCTAACCAAAGGAATAAAATAAATCTCTAGAAACCGACTTTAATGAAACCCAGGTATATGAATTATCAAGGAATTCAAAATGATCTTCATAAGGATGCCCCATGAGCTCAGGAAAACAGCAAAGAGATAGAAAACACTACAAAGTAGCAAACATAAAAAATTTGGAGCTGAAGAACAAAATAACTGACTTTAAAAGTTCACTAGAGTGATTTGAAGCAGAAGAAAGCAGGAGAAGGAATCAGTGAACTCAAAGACAAGTCATTTAAAATTATCCTATCAGAGGAACACAAAGAAAAATGAATGAAGAACAGGGAAGAAAGCCAAGGACTATGGGTCACTGGCAAGCACACCAATATATACATTATAGGGTCTCAGAAGGAAAAGAGAGAAAGAAAGAAGTAGAAGAAATAATGGCCCAAAACTTCCCAAATCTAAGAAAGAAAATGGACATATAGATTCACAAAGGCCAACAGAGTCCGTCATGGATGAACCCAAAGAAGATCACACTGAGACACATTATAATCAAACTGTCAAAAGTCAAAGACAAAGAGAAAATTTTGAAGGCAGCAAGAGATACTTGAACTCCCATGTTCATTGTGGCATTATTCACAGTAAGCAAGAGATGGAAACAATCTAATTGTCCACTGACAATTGATGAATGGATAAAGAAAAGATGGTATAAATATATAATGGAATAGTATTTAGCCTTTTAGAAAGAAGAAAATACTGTCATATGGTACAGCATGGATAAACCTTGAGGATGTTATGCTAAGTGAAATAAGCCAGTCACAGAAGGACAAATACAAATGATTCTACTTACATGAGGTATTTAAAATAGTCAAACTCACAGAAGCAAAAAGAGTGGTGATTGCCAGAGACTGAGGGGAAGAGCAAATGGGGAGTTGCTCTGCTATGAGTTTCAGCGTGCAAAAATGAAAAACATTCTAGAGATCTGCTGTACAACAATATCCATACAGTTAAAAGTATTGTACTATATACAACTGAAAATTTGTCAATTGAGATTCTATGATTTTTACCACAATTTTAAAAAATTCATCCACAAAAGAATTTTATGAGGTAAACAGTATAATTTTCCCCACTTTACAGATGGTTAAGCTAAAGCAGAAAGAGTTCAATTCAGTTGCCCAAAGTCATATAGCTACTTAGTGGTACCCAGGATTTTAACCCAGATTTCAATCCAGAGCCTACATCTTAACACCTTGGTCATTGCCTCTCTCCACTGCTAAAGAAGTATGGCAACCAAGTACCTGATTCATCACACCTGTGAGCACTGAGCTCTCCCAGCAATGAACCAAGCACTAAGTCTTGTGAATCACCACTCTATGACCAAGACTGTGCTAAGGACCACGAGGCATACAAAAAAGAGTTCAACTCCCATCCCTTACCTCTTTGGACTTACAGTGTATACATAGTAGTATACAAATTAGCTAAACACTGAAATCACCTGGGGAGTTTTGTTTTTTTTTTTGAGACGGAGTCTCGCTCTATTGCCCAGGCTGGAGTGCAGTGGCGTGATCTTGGCTCACTGCAAGCTCCACCTCCCAGGTTCACGCCATTCTCCTGTCTCAGCCTCCCGAGTAGCTAGAACTACAGGCGCCTGCCACCATGCCTGGCTAATTTTTTGTATTTTTAGTAGAGACGGGGTTTCGCTGTGTTAGCCAGGATGGTCTCGATCTCCTGACCTCGTGATCCGCCCGCCTCAGCCTCCCAAAGTGCCTGAGGAGTTATTTTTTTTAAATATGCAAGTGGGTGAGTCTCACTTTCAGAGACTACGATTTGACTGATTTGGGCCATAAGTCTGGATGTAGGGATTTTTGCAAGCTCCCCAGATGAATCCAACACACACCCACTGAGTTGAACCACTGATGTAGAGCAACTATTAACCCAAGGGGAAAAGTTATTCCAAACATTTTTCTAAATAATCTAACAGGTAAGGATTTGGGAAGAAATAAGAGTATGGCATGAACATGGAGAAGCAACAAAAAGCAAGGAATTATGCAACCATAAAGTGAATGCTTAGTCTCAGAGATCAGAGGCTTAAAGAAAAGGACAGATTAAAACCTAAAAAGAAAGGAAAGAAAGATACTAGCAAGCTGAATAAAATAGAAATTCCCAATCCACTTCTTGCTTATTCTTACAATATAATACACAGCTGGGCCCACCCTACCACATGCTAATTGATACCAACTTTATCAACTTTTCCATTAACGCCAAACTAGATTTAGCACAGTTAATGATGAATAGTCTATACCAAGTGTATCCATTGTATAACTGACTGTGTAACGGCTAAAATTGGGAAATGGGGGCAGAAGTATTGGGTGGCTCTAAGGAAAACCAAGGATTCAAGATTACCATGTACACAAAAAGGAACCTATGCAGATGATGGCTTAGTACCGAGAGTAACCCCAAACGAGTGTGTTACATTGTGGCCACAGTTGACCGAGACCTTAAACAAGGAATCTGGAAGATTTCTAAATATAGATACAACATCAAGCAGATGCCAAATGATTATGGAGTCCCTCGTTTCTAACTCTTAGAAAATGAGGTTCTTTTGGCTGCATAAATGTCTTCTTTAGAGAAGTGTCTGTTCATATCCTTTGCCCACTTTTTGATGGGGTTGTTTGTTTTTTTCTCGTAAATTTGTTTGAGTTCATTGTAGATTCTGGATATTAGCCCTTTGTCAGATGAGTAGGTTGCGAAAATTTTCTCCCATTTTGTAGGTTGCCTGTTCACTCTGATGGTAGTTTCTTTTGCGGTGCAGAAGCTCTTTAGTTTAATTAGATCCCATTTGTCAATTTTGGCTTTTGTTGCCATTGCTTTTGGTGTTTTAGACATGAAGTCCTTGCCCATGCCTATGTCCTGAACGGTAATGCCTAGGTTTTCTTCTAGGGATTTTATGGTTTTAGGTCTAACGTTTAAGTCTTTAATCCATCTTGAATTGATTTTTGTATAAGGTGTAAGGAAGGGATCCAGTTTCAGCTTTCTACATATGGCTAGCCAGTTTTCCCAGCACCGTTTATTAAATAGGGAATCCTTTCCCCATAGCTTGTTTTTCTCAGGTTTGTCAAAGATCAGATAGTTGTAGATATGCAGTGTTATTTCTGAGGGCTCTGTTCTGTTCCATTGATCTATATCTCTGTTTTGGTACCAGTACCATGCTGTTTTGGTTACTGTAGCCTTGTAGTATAGTTTGAAGTCAGGTAGCGTGATGCCTCCGGCTTTGTTCTTTTGGCTTAGGATTGACTTGGCGATGCGGGCTCTTTTTTGGTTCCATATGAACTTGAAAGTAGTTTTTTCCAATTCTGTGAAGAAAGTCATTGGTATCTTGATGGGGATGGCATTGAATCTATAAATTACCTTGGGCAGTATGGCCATTTTCACGATATTGATTCTTCCTACCCATGAGCATGGAACGTTCTTCCATTTGTTTGTATCCTCTTTTATTTCATTGAGCAGTGGTTTGTTGTTCTCCTTGAAGAGGTCCTTCACATCCCTTGTAAGTTGGATTCCTAGGTATTTTATTCTCTTTGAAGCAATTGTGAATGGGAGTTCACTCATGATTTGGCTCTCTGTTTGTCTGTTATAGGTGTATAAGAATGCTTGTGATTTTTGTACATTGATTTTGTATCCTGAGACTTTGCTGAAGTTGCCTATCAGCTTAAGGAGATTTTTGGGCTGAGACGATGGGGTTTTCTAGATATACAATCATGTCGTCGGCAAACAGGGACAATTTGACTTCCTCTTTTCCTAATTGAATGCCCTTTATTTCCTTCTCCTGCCTAATTGCCCTGGCCAGAACTTCCAACACTATGTTGAATAGGAGTGGTGAGAGAGGGCATCCCTGTCTTGTGCCCGTTTTCAAAGGGAATGCTTCCAGTTTTTGCCCATTCAGTATGATATTGGCTGTGGGTTTGTCATAGATAGCTCTTATTATTTTGAGATACGTCCCATCAATACCTATTTTATTGAGAGTTTTCAGCATGAAGCATTGTTGAATTTTGTCAAAGGCCTTTTCTGCATCTATTGAGATAATCGTGTGGTTTTTGTCTTTGGTTCTGTTTATATACTGGATTACAGTTATTGATTTGCATATATTGAACCAGCCTTGCATCCCAGGGATGAAGCCCACTTGATCATGGTGGATAAGCTTTTTGATGTGCTGCTGGATTCGGTTTGCCAGTATTTTATTGAGGATTTTTGCATCAATGTTCATCAAGGATATTGGTCTAAAATTCTCTTTTTTGGTTGTGTCTCTGCCCGGCTTTGGTATCAGGATGATGCTGGCCTCATAAAATGAGTTAGGGAGGATTCCCTCTTTTTCTATTGATTGGAATAGTTTCAGAAGGAATGGTACCAGTTCCTCCTTGTACCTCTGGTAGAATTCGGCTGTGAATCCATCTGGTCCTGGACTCTTTTTGTTGGTAAGCTATTGATTATTGCCACAATTTCAGATCCTGTTATTGGTCTATTCAGAGATTCAACTTCTTCCTGGTTTAGTCTTGGGAGAGTGTATGTGTCGAGGAATTTATCCATTTCTTCTAGATTTCCTAGTTTATTTGCGTAGAGCTGTTTGTAGTCTTCTCTGATGGTAGTTTGTATTTCTGTGAGATCGGTGGTGATATCCCCTTTATCATTTTTTATTGTGTCTATTTGATTCTTCTCTCTTTTTTTCTTTATTAGTCTTGCTAGCGGTCTATCAATTTTGTTGATCCTTTCAAAAAACCAGCTCCTGGATTCATTAATTTTTTGAAGGGTTTTTTGTGTCTCTATTTCCTTCAGTTCTGCTCTGATTTTAGTTATTTCTTGCCTTCTGCTAGCTTTTGAATGTGTTTGCTCTTGCTTTTCTAGTTCTTTTAATTGTGATGTTAGGGTGTCAATTTTGGATCTTTCCTGCTTTGTCTTGTGGGCATTTAGTGCTATAAATTTCCCTCTACACACTGCTTTGAATGCGTCCCAGAGATTCTGGTGTGTTGTGTCTTTGTTCTCATTGGTTTCAAAGAACATCTTCAATTCTGCCTTCATTTCGTTATGTACCCAGTAGTCATTCAGGAGCAGGTTGTTCAGTTTCCATGTAGTTGAGCGGTTTTCAGTGAGTTTCTTAATCCTGAGTTCTAGCTTGATTGCACTGTGGTCTGAGAGACAGTTTGTTATAATTTCTGTTCTTTTACATTTGCTGAGGAGAGCTTTACTTCCAATTATGTGGTCAATTTTGGAATAGGTGTGGTGTGGTGCTGAAAAAAAATGTATATTCTGCTGATTTGGGGTGGAGAGTTCTGTAGATGTCTATTCGGTCCACATGGTGCAGAGCTGAGTTCAGTTCCTGGGTATCCTTGTTAACTTTCTGTCTCATTGATCTGTCTAATGTTGACAGTGGGGTGTTAAAGTCTCCCATTATTTTTGTGTGGGAGTCTAACTCTCTTTGTAGGTCACTCAGGACTTGCTTTATGAATCTGGGTGGTCCTGTATTGGGTGCATGTATATTTATTATAGTTAGCTCTTCTTGTTGAATTGATCCCTTTACCATTATGTAATGGCCTTCTTTGTCTCTTTTCGTCCTTGTTGGTTTAAAGTCTGTTTTATCAGAGACTAGGATTGCAACCCCTGCCTTTTTTTGTTTTCCATTTGCTTGGTAGATCTTCCTCCATGCTTTTATTTTGAGCCTATGTGTGTCTCTGCACGTGAGATGGGTTTCCTGAATACAGCACACTGATGGGTCTTGACTCTTTATCCAATTTGCCAGTCTGTGTCTTTTAATTGGAGCATTTATTCCATTTACATTTAAAGTTAATATTTTTATGTGTGAATTTGATCCTGTCATTATGATGTTAGCTGGCTATTTTGCTCGTTAGTTGATGCAGTTTCTTCCTAGTCTCGATGGTCTTTACATTTTGGCATTATTTTGCAGCGGCTGGTGCCGGTTGTTCCTTTCCATGTTTAGTGCTTCTTTCAGGAGCTCTTTTAGGGCAGGCCTGGTGGTGACAAAATCTCTCAGCATTTGCTTGTCTGTAAAGTATTTTATTTCTCCTTCACTTATGAAGCTTAGTTTGGCCGGATATGAAATTCTGGGTTGAAAATTCTTTTCTTTAATAATGTTGAATATTGGCCCCCACTCTCTTCTGGCTTATAGAGTTTCCGCCGAGAGATCTGCTGTTAGTCTGATGGGCTTCCCTTTGTGGGTAACCTGACCTTTCTCTCCGGCTGCCCTTAACATTTTTTCCTTCATTTCAACTTTGGTGAATCTGACAATTATGTGTCTTGGAGTTGCGCTTCTCGAGGAGTGTCTTTGTGGCATTCTCTGTATTTCCTGAATGTGAATGTTGGCCTGCATTACTAGATTGGGGAAGTTCTCCTGGATAATATCCTGCAGAGTGTTTTCCAACTTGGTTCCATTCTCCCCGTCACTTTCAGGTACACCAATCAGACGTAGATTTGGTCTTTTTGCATAGTCCCATATTTCTTGGAGGCTTTGTTCATTTCTTTTTATTCTTTTTTCTCTAAACTTCCCTTCTCGCTTCATTTCATTCATTTCATCTTCCATCACTGATACCCTATCTTCCAGTTGATCGCATCGGCTCCTGAGGCTTCTGCATTCTTCACGTAGTTCTCGAGCCTTGGCTTTCAGCTCCCTCAGCTCCTCTAAGCACTTCTCTGTATTGGTTATTCTAGTTATACATTCGTCTAAATTTTTTTCAAAGTTTTCAACTTCTTTGCCTTTGGTTTGAATTTCCTATATGCACCCAATACTGGAGCACCCAGATTCATAAAGCAAGTCCTGAGTGACCTACAAAGAGACTTAGACTCCCACACAATAATAATGGGAGACTTTAACACCCCACTGTCAACATTAGACAGATCAACGAGACAGAAAGTTAACAAGGATACCCAGGAACTGAACTCAGCTCTGCACCATGCGGACCGAATAGACATCTACAGAACTCTCCACCCCAAATCAGCAGAATATACATTTTTTTTCAGCACCACACCACACCTATTCCAAAATTGACCACATAATTGGAAGTAAAGCTCTCCTCAGCAAATGTAAAAGAACAGAAATTATAACAAACTGTCTCTCAGACCACAGTGCAATCAAGCTAGAACTCAGGATTAAGAAACTCACTGAAAACCGCTCAACTACATGGAAACTGAACAACCTGCTCCTGAATGACTACTGGGTACATAACGAAATGAAGGCAGAATTGAAGATGTTCTTTGAAACCAATGAGAACAAAGACACAACACACCAGAATCTCTGGGACGCATTCAAAGCAGTGTGTAGAGGGAAATTTATAGCACTAAATGCCCACAAGACAAAGCAGGAAAGATCCAAAATTGACACCCTAACATCACAATTAAAAGAACTAGAAAAGCAAGAGCAAACACATTCAAAAGCTAGCAGAAGGCAAGAAATAACTAAGATCAGAGCAGAACTGAAGGAAATAGAGACACAAAAAACCCTTTAAAAAATTAATGAATCCAGGAGCTGGTTTTTTGAAAGGATCAACAAAATTGATAGACCGCTAGCAAGACTAATAAAGAAAAAAAGAGAGAAGAATCAAATAGACACAATAAAAAATGATAAAGGGGATATCACCACCGATCTCACAGAAATACAAACTACCATCAGAGAAGACTACAAACAGCTCTACGCAAATAAACTAGGAAATCTAGAAGAAATGGATAAATTCCTCGACACATACACTCTCCCAAGACTAAACCAGGAAGAAGTTGAATCTCTGAATAGACCAATAACAGGATCTGAAATTGTGGCAATAATCAATAGCTTACCAACAAAAAGAGTCCAGGACCAGATGGATTCACAGCCGAATTCTACCAGAGGTACAAGGAGGAACTGGTACCATTCCTTCTGAAACTATTCCAATCAATAGAAAAAGAGGGAATCCTCCCTAACTCATTTTATGAGGCCAGCATCATCCTGATACCAAAGCCGGGCAGAGACACAACCAAAAAAGAGAATTTTAGACCAATATCCTTGATGAACATTGATGCAAAAATCCTCAATAAAATACTGGCAAACCGAATCCAGCAGCACATCAAAAAGCTTATCCACCATGATCAAGTGGGCTTCATCCCTGGGATGCAAGGCTGGTTCAATATATGCAAATCAATAACTGTAATCCAGTATATAAACAGAACCAAAGACAAAAACCACACGATTATCTCAATAGATGCAGAAAAGGCCTTTGACAAAATTCAACAATGCTTCATGCTGAAAACTCTCAATAAAATAGGTATTGATGGGACGTATCTCAAAATAATAAGAGCTATCTATGACAAACCCACAGCCAATATCATACTGAATGGGCAAAAACTGGAAGCATTCCCTTTGAAAACGGGCACAAGACAGGGATGCCCTCTCTCACCACTCCTATTCAACATAGTGTTGGAAGTTCTGGCCAGGGCAATTAGGCAGGAGAAGGAAATAAAGGGCATTCAATTAGGAAAAGAGGAAGTCAAATTGTCCCTGTTTGCCGACGACATGATTGTATATCTAGAAAACCCCATCGTCTCAGCCCAAAAATCTCCTTAAGCTGATAGGCAACTTCAGCAAAGTCTCAGGATACAAAATCAATGTACAAAAATCACAAGCATTCTTATACACCTATAACAGACAAACAGAGAGCCAAATCATGAGTGAACTCCCATTCACAATTGCTTCAAAGAGAATAAAATACCTAGGAATCCAACTTACAAGGGATGTGAAGGACCTCTTCAAGGAGAACAACAAACCACTGCTCAATGAAATAAAAGAGGATACAAACAAATGGAAGAACGTTCCATGCTCATGGGTAGGAAGAATCAATATCGTGAAAATGGCCATACTGCCCAAGGTAATTTATAGATTCAATGCCATCCCCATCAAGATACCAATGACTTTCTTCACAGAATTGGAAAAAACTACTTTCAAGTTCATATGGAACCAAAAAAGAGCCCGCATCGCCAAGTCAATCCTAAGCCAAAAGAACAAAGCCGGAGGCATCACGCTACCTGACTTCAAACTATACTACAAGGCTACAGTAACCAAAACAGCATGGTACTGGTACCAAAACAGAGATATAGATCAATGGAACAGAACAGAGCCCTCAGAAATAACACTGCATATCTACAACTATCTGATCTTTGACAAACCTGAGAAAAACAAGCTATGGGGAAAGGATTCCCTATTTAATAAACGGTGCTGGGAAAACTGGCTAGCCATATGTAGAAAGCTGAAACTGGATCCCTTCCTTACACCTTATACAAAAATCAATTCAAGACGGATTAAAGACTTAAACGTTAGACCTAAAACCATAAAATCCCTAGAAGAAAACCTAGGCATTACCGTTCAGGACATAGGCATGGGCAAGGACTTCATGTCTAAAACACCAAAAGCAATGGCAACAAAAGCCAAAATTGACAAATGGGATCTAATTAAACTAAAGAGCTTCTGCACCGCAAAAGAAACTACCATCAGAATGAACAGGCAACCTACAAAATGGGAGAAAATTTTCGCAACCTACTCATCTGACAAAGGGCTAATATCCAGAATCTACAATGAACTCAAACAAATTTACGAGAAAAAAACAAACAACCCCATCAAAAAGTGGGCAAAGGATATGAACAGACACTTCTCTAAAGAAGACATTTATGCAGCCAAAAGACACATGAAAAAATGTTCATCATCACTGGCCATCAGAGAAATGCAAATCAAAACCACAATGAGATACCATCTCACACCAGTTAGAACGGCAATCATTAAAAAGTCAGGAAACAACAGGTGCTGGAGAGGATGTGGAGAAATAGGAACACTTTTACACTGTTGGTGGGACTGTAAACTAGTTCAACCATTGTGGAAGTCAGTGTGGTGATTCCTCAGAGATCTAAAACTAGAAATACCATTTGACCCAGCCATCCCATGACTGGGTATATACCCAAAGGACTATTAATCATGCTGCTATAAAGACACATGCACATGTATGTTTATTGCAGCACTATTCACAATAGCAAAGACTTGGAACCAACCCAAATGTCCAACAATGATACACTGGATTAAGAAAATGTGGCACATATACACCATGGAATACTATGCAGCCATAAAAAATGATGAGTTCATGTCCTTTGTAGGGACATGGATGAAATTGGAAATCATCATTCTCAGTAAACTATCTCAAGGACAAAAACCAAACACCACATGTTCTCACTCATAGATTGGAATTGAACAATGAGAACACATGGACACAGGAAGGGGAACATCACACTCTGGGGACTGTTGTGGGGTGGGGGGAGGGGGGAGGGATAGCATTAGGAGATATACCTAATGCTAAATGACGAGTTTATGGGTGCAGGACACCAGCATGGCACATGTATACATATGTAACTAACCTGCACATCGTGCACATGTACCCTAAAACTTAAAGTATAATAATAATAATAAAAAAAGAAAATGAGGTTCTTCTGACTTCCTGTGACCAACTTTCTGTGTTGCCAGTTAATGCTGGAGCATGAATTATTAATCTATTCACCAATTTTCTCTATTATGAGCTGAGTATGATTAAATACACTCACTTTTTGATGCTGTTCTGAAAAAAAATCTAACAGGTGAAATAGATTTGAGAGTGCAGGACAGAGTTGCCAGAGAAAGCTGCAAAGGAACTCTTAAGTTGGCACTGATGCTGAGTGAAGTTTGAGTGGGAGGAGAAGACAGAGAACAGAGAAGGGAATGAAGGGTGGAATTAGCTTGGTCTGGGGTGGAGGCAGAAGCGGGACAAAGCATATGCCTTTCTTCTTGAGCACTGAAGTTCTTGGGAATTAGGCTGCAGCAAGCATTGCCAGTCCCATCTGGCCCACAGCTGCTTCTGGTAATCATCCAGGTTTATCTCCTGCCAGACCAACAGAATTCCTGATGAGTAGTTGAGCTCAATAGCTCAGTTCCACTTCAAGCTCTGAATCTGGGGTATGCCAATGAATAGCATCTGAACTCCATGAGAACCATGGAACTCACTTAGGGCCCAAGCACCCTCTATAACATCTGCATCATATCTCCTAGGAAAGTTTTAGAATAAATTAATATATTTGTATTCCAAAAACCAGAATAGATTTCTTAGAAGTATCATGCCAGGTATGTTCCAATTATTTCTCATCCCATGTACCAAGCATCCCTATGTTTCTTTGGCAGTTCCAACACTCACCACCCAGTGGTGGACCATGAACTGGGACCCAAAAATCATTCCCAGCCAGCTTCTAGACTCAGTTTTGTGAAACAAGTTGATCCCTGGTTTTTCAACCACAAAACATATGTTAAAACTTTATTTTATTCCCTGAAACATATTACCAAGTGAAATGAAGCAATGCATATAGTATTTCTAAGGGATAGGTCATTTAAAAAACACTGCAAATAGTTTACAAAAAAAGTAGGGTGTAAAAAACTTACACCCTACTTACTAAGTAATAAAAGTTACCACCTACACCACTTCCAATATTACTAAACTTACATGAATACAAACATCTTCCTAGAGTAGATGCACTATTACTCACTGAAGCTGATTTATAATAAAATAAAACATAAGGGAAAGAACACTGAAAGAGTCTTGAGTACTATTTTTGGTCCTGCTACAAACTCCTTATACTAATTACCTTGAACATGTTACCCTAACTTCTCTGAACCCTATTTCCCTCATCTATAAGTGTTAAAAGGAAACTAAAAACACATGTAGGTCATTTCCAGGTCTGAAATGTCTAGATTATTGGATCTAGATTGCTTAATTCCCTGGAAACACAAAATCATTTCAGGGACTATAGGAAATCACTATATAAGTAGCATTACAAGGTTAAATACACCTATTCTATTAATCTGTGGCTTGTTTTTCACTAAATCTCCATTTTAATTTGACATTAGTTCTAATCCCAACCTGCTAAACTATAATGAGAAACCCACGTCCTTGGTAGCTAATCTCCAAATATGGCCCCTAAATGAGCCCTATCTTGCACTGTACGCATCTTTATGTAGTCCCCTCCCCTCTCTCCCTGTTTAACCAACAGAATGCATCTGAAATGATGTTCAGGGACTTCCAGGTCCAGGATATAAGAATCTTTGCACCTTACTCCTTGGAACACTTGCTCTGGGGGAAGCTAGCTGTCATGTAAGAAGTCTGACTATCCTCAGATCACCATGCTATAAGGAAGCACAAGCTAGCTATGTAAAGAGGACACATGGAAAGAGAAAGATGCCTGAGAAGCCCCCATCAGTTCCAGTCATCCCAAATGAGGCTCCACACATGTAAATAAAGAAGCTTTCTTGCCTATCAGCCCACTCGAGCCTTCAGATGACTGACTCCAGGCCCAATAGCCATCTGACTATAACCACAAGAAGACTCAGATAAGAATCACTCAACTGAGCCCAAGCAACCAAGATAACTATAAGAGATAATAATAAATGTATTTTAACATAACTGTAATAATAAGTGGATGTTTTGAAGTAATTTTTCTTTATGGAGAATAGATCATTCAAACAATATCCCAAGACCCCAAAATTCTGCTTCCTTTTAAATATTCTTAGAAAAACCTGTGACTACGTAAAAGGAAGGTTGTAAAGTGATCTCTAGTGCAACATTTTTTGCAATGGCAAAAAAACTGGGGAGAAAGGTTCATCAGTAAGAGAATAAATAAATCATTATGGTATATCTTTATTGGGAATACTAATAAACAGCAGTTAGGAATAGTGAGGTGCAAATATGGACAAATATCCAAAGTTACATCATTCAGTAAAAAAAAAATACAAATTGATATTTATTATTTAAATATTTTTGTTTAAAAATGTATTTTTATGTTCCTGTGTCTGGACCATAAGAAAGAGTGAGAGAGAAGGTATAGTACCTTGTGTGGTAATAAATGTGAAGATGAAAAATCAATCATGGAAGGGAACAGGATTTTCTGGGGGTATACACTTTTTTAATAGGCAGATGATATGGTTTGGCTGTGTCTCCACACAAATTTCATCTTGAATTCCCACTTGTTGTGGGAAAGACCCAGTGGGAGGTAATTGAATCATGGGGGCAGGTCTTTCCCATGCTGTTCTCATTATAGTGAATAAGTATCACAAGATCTGATGGCTTTATAAGGCAGAGTTTTCCTGCACAAGCTCTCTTTTTACCTGCCGCCATCCACATAAGATGTGACTTGTTCCTCCTTGCCTTCCACCATGATTGTGAGGCCTCCCCAGCCACGTGGAACTGTAAGTCCAGTAAACCTCCTTCTTTTGTAAAATTGCCCAGTCTCAGGTATTTCTTTATCAGCAGTGTGAAAATGGAATAATACAGTAAATTGGTACCAGTAGAATGGGATGCTGCTGAAAAGGTACCCAAAAATGTGGAAGCAAATTTGGAACTGGGTAACAGGCAGAGGCTGGAACAGTTTGGAGGGCTCAGAAGAAGACAGGAAAATGTGGGAAAGTTTGGAACTCCCTATCGACTTGTTGAATGGCTTTGACCAAAATGCTGATAATGATATGAACAATGAAATCCAGGCTGAAGTGGTCTCAGATGGAGATGAGAAACTTGTTAGGAACTGGAGCAAAGTTGACCCTTGTTATGTTTTAGCAAAAAGACTGGCAGCATTTTGCCCCTGCCCTAGAGATTTGTGGAATTTTGAACTTGAGAGAGATGATTTAGGGTATCTGGTGAAAGAAATTTCTAAGCAGCAAAGCATTCAAGAGGTGACTTGGGTGCTGTTAAAGGCATTCAGTTTAATAAGGGAAGCAGAATCTAAAAGTTTGGAAAATTTGCAGCCTGACAATGAGATAGAAAAGAAAATCCCATTTTCTGAGGAGAAATTCAAGGCGGCTATAGAAATTTGCATAAGTAACAAGAAGCCCAATGTTAATTCCCAAGACAATGGGGAAAATGTCTCCAGGACATGTCAGAGGTCTTAATGGCAGCCTCACATGCCTGGAGGCCTAGGAGGAAAAAGTGGTTTCGTGGGCCGGTCCCAGGGTCTCCGTGCTATGTGCAACCAAGGGACTTGGTGCCCTGAGTCCCAGCCGCTCCAGCTGTGGCTGAAAGGGGCCAACACAGAACTCAGGTCATGGCTTCAGAGGGTGCAAGCCACAAGCCTTGGCATCTCCCATGTGGTGCTGAGCCTGCAGGTGCACAGAAGTCAAGAATTGAGGTTTGGGAACCTCCGCCTAGATTTCAGATGTATGGAAATGCCTGGATGTCCAGGCAGATGTTTGCTGTAAGGGTAGGGTCCTCATGAAGAATCTCTGCTAGGGAAGTGCAGAAGGAAAATGTGGGGTGGAAGACCCCACACAGAATCCCTACTGAGGCACTGCCTAGTGGAGCTGTGAGAAGAGGGCCACCGCCCTCCAGACCCCAGAATGATAGATCCACCAACAGCTTGCACCATGCACCTGGAAAAGCCACAGACACTCAACACCAGCCTGTGAAAGCAGCTGGTGAAAGCAGCCCATGAAAGAGGCTGTACCCTGCAAAGCCACAGGGGTGGAACTGCCCAACACCATGGGAACCTACCTCTTGCATCAGTGTGACCTGGATGTGAGACATGGAGTCAAATGACATCATTTTGGAGCTTTAAGATTTGACTGCCCCACTGGATTTTGGATTTGCATGGGCCCTATAGCCCCTTTGTGTTGGCCAATTTCTCCCATTTGGAATGGCTGTATTTACCCAATGCCTGTACCCTCACTGTACCTAGGAAGTAACCAACCTGCTTATGATTTTATAGGCTCATAGGTGAAAGGGACTTGCCTTGTCTTGAATGAGAGTTTGGACTGTGGCCTTTTGAGTTAATGCTGAAATGAGTTAAGATTTTGGGGGACTGTTGGGAAGGCATGATTGGTTTTGAAATGTGAGGATATAAGATTTGGGAGGGGCCAGGGGCAGAATGATATGGTTTGGCTGTGTCCTCACACAAATCTCATCTTGAATTCCCATATGTTGTGGGAGGGACCCGGTGGGAGGGAATTGAATCATGGGGGCAAGTCTTTCCCATGCTGTTCTAATGATAGTGGGTAAGTCTCATGAGATCTGATGGCTTTAAAGGCAGGGTTTCTCTGCACAAGCTCTCTTTTTGCCTGCCACCATCCATCTAAGATGTGATCAGCTCCTGCTTGCCTTCTACCACGATTGTGAGGCCTCCCCAGCCACGTGGAACTGTAAGTCCACTAACTGTAAGTCTTTCTTTTGTAAAATTGCCCAGTCTTGGGTATGTCTTTATCAGCAGCATGAAAACGGATTAATGCAGCAGAGAAGTCTGAATAAGAAAGCTACATTTGAGCAAAAGCCTGAAGGAGGTAAAGAAATTAGCCATGAGAGACATCTGAGCAAAAAGTGTTCAAGGCAGAGAAAGCAGGTTCCACCGTTCTTCCACCCTAGCTGGGCACTGATTTTACTTAGTAAGTTTGAAATCTTCTTCTCTAAATTTGACATGTATTTAAAAATAAAAATTAATATAAAATACCATTTTAAAAACTAAGTAATATTTCTGAAGATGCTAAGAGATCTTCTGAAGTGCTGATGCAGGAATATAAATCACCAGCCTCAAGACTGCATACAAAATGTATCTCTCAAAAATCTATGAGTGATTTTAAAATTCTCATTAAAGAAAATAATCTAAATATCTAGGTGACCAAGTCCTCCAATATAAAGTTACTTAAGCATAGGCATATTCACTATTACTTCTCTGTCATAGACAACCATCTATGGTCCTTCTTGTTTCCAAGAAAAGATCTTCACCAGAGTATATCACACATCACACTATTCTGAATCGAATATTCAGTTGCAAATAGGTAGTTTCCAGGCAGAAAGGACGTTGCCTAAAAGCTGTCCATATTACAAACAGTTTATCTTACTTCCACTTTCTTCCTTTTCTTTGCAAGAAGAATGCACATCACTTCTTTTTTAGGAATGCCCATCACTTTTTTTTCAATCTTGAGATCTAGATCCCTAGTTCAAAGAATTTGTAAGAAAAAACTCAGTTCATATATCTGAATCTGTCCTGGAAATGACATGCTGGGATAATAATTTATGAAGGAAGCAATTTTTAAATTTCACCTGGCTTTTGGCACAGCCTTCTCACTTTTCAAGGGTTTCCTTATTGACTAGGGTGTTAAATGGGATTTCTAGCTGCTTCAAATTGTAAGACACTATTGCGCCCTTCTAAATTCCACAGTGATGCCCTGGCAGCAGCATTAAAGCGAAACGCTCCTGCATCACATTCACATGTGAGTCCCCTTACAGTACTCCTCTGCCTTCTGGAGGAAAACTCAGCACTGGCCCAGTGAGAAGCCAAAGAGCCCTGGGATTCATACATGTATTCCTTGGGGTTCTAGAGTTCCCATATGAATTTTTAAATTCTAAAAAGAATTACATAAGCACATTGTAGAGCATCTGGATGACCACCATATTACCCAGTATTGCCCCACAGTATTGCCTTTGTTAGCATTTTTGGTCTCTTTAGCATCTAATAATATTACTCTAATTATCGCGAGATAGTGAGAGAGATGCATAGTTATGGTAGATCTCATTTGTAAGCACAGCCTTTATTAAAAATCAAATGGCATAAACTTTAAACAGATTATATTGAAAGCAAAAGTAATAAACACTCAAAGCTTATCACTTCCTAATTACTATTGTATATACTCTTCAGATTATTTATGTCTAATATATCTGTATGGTAGAAACACATGGAATGGTGTGCTACTGCTCATTTTTTTCCCATTCTTTATTCAGTGACATCACACTGGTAGCTTGAAATAAGCAAACATTACAAATCAGGATTTGACTTATTGTTTCTTGATTGTCTAGACCTAAGAAAGTGGTTGAAACAGGTTAACAATGGAGATTAAATTTCAAAGTGTGTCTTAAATTTTTTAAAAAATTAAAAAATATTCCTCCAGTATTCAAAGACTATTAGCTGATTCAACAAATAAGTTGCTCACAGTATTGATTTTTTTAAAAGTGAACTTCCAACATACATCTTTATCATTTCACTTTGATGTTACATTAATGTAAACAAAAATACCACTCAATATTCAGATAGGAACTACACTTGTTCATCAATTGCACAGATTGATTATATAAGACAAAAGAACTCCTCTAAAATAAAAAAAAAACATTCTGTGAGAATCAATTAGCTATATGAAATTTACAATAAAGATTATGTGTGCTACACATCCTTTATATTATCAAATTTTGGTTTTTGTCAAAGAGCTAGTAGTTAAACATTTGCCACCACACCACTGGAGATATGTACATTAAAATAATGCATTGATATAAACTAAAGACCAAAAGACAACATGTGAATATAGATTTTGCTATACTAATTCAGGAGAAAATAAAACTGGAAAAGAACTGAGTCATCATGTGATTTTAACAGAAATGCTAAAGCCAAACATTTTTTAACTGTAGCAATAGTACCATATTCAGGCTGAAGGCAGAAATTTAATTTTCTTAAAACAATATCATACACCAAATGAATATTATTAAATATCTCAGTTTATTGGATTTTTATATATTTAATATTGAAATTTGCTTTGAATTTCATAGTTCTATAAGAACTATAATCATTCATCTACTCATTCATTCCCCAGTGAATGAACTGATATAGTTAATACATGCCAGACACTAATTTAGGTGCTGGGTTATATCAGTGAACCAAATAAAAGAGTTTATTTCTATTTTGTTTATATTTAAGTATTATTCTAATACAGATTATAGTTTAACATTGGATATTTACATTTTTTCTCAAAAAAAGACTGTACATTACTCAAATTTGACAAAAAAAAAAATTAAAGCCTTTTTCAGAAGGCAGTCTATAGCCTGTTCACTGCAGAGAGGGCTGAAAAGTGACAAAGCATAAAACTCAGTCAAAAGTAATGGCTAAGGATGGTGGAGTCTGGCCTTTGCTACAATTTTCCTTTAATGTGTATGTTTATTTGTAGATCACTGTCTTAGTCCATTTATGCTGCTATAACAAAATACCACAGACTAAGTAATTTGTAAAGAAATGAAATCTATTTCTCACGATTCTGAAGGCTGGGAAGTAAAAGATCAAGGTCTGGCCTCTGGCAAGGGCTGCTCTCTACTTTAAGATGGTGCATTAAACATGGTGTCCTCTAAAGGGGAGGAATACTTTGTCCTCAAATGGCAGAGGATAGACAGGCAAGAGGGCCAAACTGCCTCTGTCAAGCCGTTTTATAACATTAATCTATTCCTGAGGGTAGATCCCTCATCTCCTAAACACCTCCCAAAAGGCCCCACTTCCCAACACGATTGCATTGGATTACGTTTTCAACACATGAGTTTTAGAGGACACACTCAGACCATAGTAATGATCAAAAATAGACTACCCTCAGCATTTATGATTTCTGAAGTAATTTCATTGATGACTAAACCCTTTCACCTAAAGGATTTTTCCCATTTTGAAAGGACCGGGTTTTAACAGTAATTTAAAGTAGCTAGATTTGGCTGGGCATGGTGGCTCACCTGTAAGCCCAGGACTCTGGGAGGCCAAGGCCAGTGGATCACCTGAGATCAGGAGTTCGAGACCAGCCTGGCCAACATGGCAAAACCCCATCTCTACTAAAAATACAAAAATTAGCCAGGTGTGGTGGCATGCACCTGTAGTCCCAGCTACTCAGGAGGCTGGGGCAGAAGAATCACTTGAACCCAGCAGGTGAAGGTTGCAGTGAGCTGAGATGACACCACTGCACTCCAGCCTGGGCAATGGAGTGAGACTCTGTCTCAAAAAAAAAAAAATAGTAGCTACATGTATTAATCAGGGTTCTCCAGAGAAACAGAACCAACATGATAAACAAACATAGATAGATGGATGGATAGATGGATGGATAGATAGATAGACAGATTTTAAGAAATTGGCTCATGTGACTGTGGACATTTGACAAGTCCAAAGGTAGGCCAGCAGGCTGGAGACCCAGGGAATAGTTGCAGTTTGAGTTCAGAGGCAGTCTGATGGCAACTGCCTCTTGCTCAAGGGAGGTCAGTCTGGCTTATGAAGGTCTTCAGCTGACTGGATGAGGCCCACCCACATTATGTAGGGTAATCTACTGTGCTCAAAAGCCATTGTTTTCAATGTTAGTCTCATTCAAAAACACCTTCAGAAACATCCAGAATAACATTTGACCAAATATCTGGGAACCATGCGTCAACCAAGTTGACACAAAAAATTAAGCAACATGAGTAAATTCAGCATTTATTGCTTAGTCAATAATTTGCAAAATACATATGAAAATATTTACAATGTTATTATTACCTTTATTCTGACATAAGGAATCACTTCTGGAAAACAATTGTAAATTGAATTCAACCCTGACAAATAACCATGAATTGGATTCCACTGTACTTAAACTTCTTTTAGGTTTTCCTCTTATTAAATTAATTTGAGCTGTAACAAAAATTGAAAGTAAATTAAACTGAAGCTATTAAAGAGTAATTTATACACAAAAGGAAAAATGAAAGTATTGAATTTGGGAAGGAACATAAAGAAATAAAAGTAAGTTGATGCACTATCAGAGTTGTCATTTTAAGTTCTTTCAATAAAAATAAGGGCACAATGGTAATATAAACACACACAGAGACACAAGACAGGGAGAGCTAAAGAATAAGAGAGCCAAATTCTGCCAGCGTGTCAAAGGAAGGAATTGATAGGGAGGACCAGAAAACTGCAGAACAGAAATGAAGTCTAACTGTGAGTGATGAAAGAACTACAAAGGTTCTTGGTATAAAGAAGCAGCCAGAAAGAAAGGCACCCCATAGATTGCCTTAAGAACATTTGGCCTCTGCAGCAATAAATGTGCTGAGGTATAGGGCTGAAGAGACAATAAAGACAGAGTCAGAGGGCAGTCAATGTGTGTAAATCAGTGACCAATGCATTTTCTGATGCCTTGTTCCCTATGGCTCCAGGCCTCAACTAGAACCACATGCCATTTCCACTGAAAGCCAACTTGGCAAACAGCATGTCACTCTCTACCTTCATTTAAAAATATCCAGCTGAGACGAATTATCACTAGAGCTTAAATTAAATAGCCCAGTCATGACCAAATATAAACTTTCCATTTTTTATTGTACAAGAGAACTTTTTAATTTTTCCTTTAAAATGAAATAGCTATGATCGATATAGTGGGCACTGATTGGTGCTTCCCCAATTCCCCAGGACCGCTTCTGCCATCCCCACGTACCCTTCCTCGGGCTTTGATGTGCTTTTACCTCCGAAGTTCTCTATGCAGGACTGTCTTCCACTAGGTGCTCTTGAGTCCTGGCACAGCTTGGGCTGCAATAGAAGGGAGCCAGAAGCACCTAGAAGTTTACCTCTGTACCTCCCTACCTTCCTCCTCTAGCGCAGGACTGGCAGGGAAATATGGAAGTCCATCTCCTCCCCTCAGGTCAAGACAATTCTGAGATGCATCTTCTACTCAGCAATGCCGCTGCAGGAATTCACTACACCCTCCCCAGGACTTTGCCTGAAACTAGCCCCTTGCTTGGCTTCTGCCTTGCTCTGTCCTACCTCCCTCACACCCTTAACAGTTTCTCCTAGAAACACTTCCCAGCAAATCACTTGCACAGACAATCCTTGTCTTAGACAATCAGTGAAAGATGATTCTACAGTTTATATTCTTTAGGGCTTTAAGGTTCTGTCCAAACAATACATGCAAAACAAGATAAACAACTCCAAGACTTTGTTATAATGAGCCCTTGATTCTGTAGCCAAAGTCATAAACAGTGAGTTAGGGGCATCTCAAGTCTATAAAGTCACCAGTAATGTCATGAATGATGTCACTAGTGGCCTGAGATTTTTATGATGGAAAGTAATACAATGTTCCAGGGAGACCATGGACTTTGGAGCCAAACAGTCTTGCATGCAGTACTGACACAACAAATTACTAGTCACGTCCTCATTGGAAGCCTTAGATTCCAATTCTATAAAATAGTTAGATTCTGAATCTACAAAATTGCGATGCTGACCTTAAAGAGTTTGTAGCAGTAAATGAGTAAATATTTAAAGTATCTAATACATAGTAAACACAAATTATTATTTCATTTTGCTTTCTAAAGGGAATGATTTTGTCACAAGGAAACCAGAACTTATGGAAACATCTGTTTCCCTACAGTGAAAAGCCTTAAGCTAGAGCCCCAATTAATTATGTCATTAGCCACCAGTTTACATTTGGAAGAGGGTTACATAGCAATTGGGTTTTTTTTTCTGCTTGTTTACAGATAACCTTAAGGTTATCTTGAATTATTGAAGCTTGTTTCATTCATTCATTAATCCATGTTCATTGAGTGGTTATAGCCCAGGCACTGGGACATACAGAGGTAAAATAGACAGACACAATGCCAATAAACAAGTAAACAAGTAAGTAAAATAATTAGAGATGGTGATAAATAGCATGAGGGAAATACAATGCCAATAAACAAGTAAACAAGTAAGTAAAATAATTAGAGATGGTGATAAATAGCATGAGGGAAATAAACAGGGTAATGAGATGAAGTAACTGCACAAGGGAGGCTCACGACATTAAACAGCAGTCAGGAAATACCTCTCTAAGAGAGTGATATTTGAGCTGAGGGAAACAGGAGCCAGTGCTGTGAAGATCCAGGAAAGAATCTTCCAGGCAGAGGGAACAGCAGTCTAAGATGGGAGAGAGCTTGGCACCAGTAGAAGTAAAGTGATCGGAATTCAGAAGATTATGTTAGAAGATGAAAATAGAGAAATGATCAGGAATAAGACCATACAGTTCCTCATGGCTACATTGAATGGTCTGACTCAATGGAGTACAGCCATGAGAAGAATTTTTGTTTCTTTCCAACCTTTATTCTTCAATGAATTATATCAAGTCTCCTTTGCCTTCCCTTTAAAGACATTTCAGACAGAATGGAAAACTCCATAGTCAATTTCAGTTATAAAACAAACCAGTCTAGTAACATTAAAAACAGTTTAAAACTTAACCCTCAAGTACAGTTTAATGCTCTAATCTTTCCCTAGCTGGGACTGGCCAGTACTTGGAGAGTGACAGTGTCAGCTCTTCCACTTCTCTCCCTCCTCCCCATCCCTTTTCTGGGTTGCCCCTTCTCCATGGTTTGGAACCTTGGTGAATACAGGAGGAAAGGGGAGAATGCCTCTGACTTCCCTGGTGCTGCTGCTCATGCTCCTTGATGGTTGATGCTTTCTATGTCACAGATGTTCAAGGTCCCACTATCACACATGTAAGAGTATGTGCAGACTCTTCAGGAAGCCCCACAGAGGACACTCAGTTCTTTGATGTAGACAATCTACTCAGAGAGACCTCACCCAATCCACCCTGACTTCCCACCCCTCAGCCATATAATCCATGATCTTTTGCTTCCAGCAACATGGCTGAAGCCCGGTTCGCTTTCACAGTGCCCGCCTAGTCCGTGAGAGAATCGTCCTTTACCTACTAAACACTGGAGGTGTGACTTCCCTAATGCTCAACTCTCTTTCCCCTAGTCTCACATTTTCCACATCCTGATTTCAAACCCACCGCATAAGCAAACATCCAACTTTCAATTCAGTGCCACTCACACCTTCTTCAGACCCTCCCAGTCTCTGTGCTCTGTGAGTAGATCTCTTGCAGTGTCACTCCTTCATTTGGCTTAAATCAAAATAACCTACTCTCTTTTTGCCCAAAAAAAAGAAAGGAGAATCTACAACACTCTCTCACAGACTGATAACTCAGTTTTCTCAAAGATCCTTTTATTTCCTTTATCTAGATGGATCAGAGGCAGGTAAAGAGGTATGTCAGGTGTGATAATGAAACTGAAGCTGTCTTTTCTTCCCAGTGCTATGGGGATGTGACTGATGGCACTCTTTGCAATGTGGAACTACAGAGCAGCTTTTTCATTTTGATTGAATACAATACAAAGCTTTTTGCTTTGAATACAATCTATGTGATGTATCTATTATTAATAAATGCTTGGAGATTATCTGCAGAACTTGACAGTGAAATTCAGATATATTAAAGCATAAATGTGTTCATTTACTCATCAGAATGTATTTATTTATTCATTAGTGTGATTTTTATTCTTAGAATGTGAACACATTTTTATCTCCTCTTCTAATTAATCTCTTAATTACCCAAGCCTGACCACTAATGAACAGCTGTGATTGCTAATATACTCTCCAACAAGAGATGGTCGTATGTTTTCCCAACCAATCATCCAAAAATATGTGTTTTCATCTCTCTCCCCCATTCTGTTAGAAATAATTTCTTCTAATAAATGCAGACACCTGGGAAGAGGTATAATAGGTTCTTTTCTTTTTTTAGTTGAGCTTCTTGTTTTTGTTTATAATGAAGAAGAAAATTAGGTAAGCTGGATGCCTTAGTTACATAATGCCCCGCCTTTCTTAATTAACCACAGCTAATGTGCACAATGTGACAATAAGAAAAATTAAATGAAAGAGGAAAAAAAAGTACTCTCAATGTTTTTTAGATCCTAAAAGCAAAAGAGAACAACACATCGGGAAGTCACAGAAACACATTAAACCTTTATCTCTGACAATTAGTGATGATAGATAATTAAACAAAACCATAAATGCATAAATCAGCATGTCATCCTGTAGCTAATGTGCCATGTGTCATGTACTCAGTACATGGAGCAAGTCAGTTCTGAGGAATCTGAGGCTTCAATGAGTTCTAAAGAAAGTAAAATTCAGAAATGTTTTGCATGGCATTATTAGCCATAGGATATTGGTACCCAAGTATCCATTCCACATGTGTATATAAGCACAGATCTAAGCAGTAAAATACAGTAGCCTAAGTTGGACAACGAGTTTGGGCATTCTTCCCTTTCCTTAAGCCCGCAGGTGCAGCAGATCAGGTACATGAAGCAAACACCCTTGTTCTCAGAGGCTCACCCCACACATAGTCTTTGATACCATTAAAAGTCTTTGAAGTCACTGGGCTGCAGTCACACAAGCTGAAATCACCTTACATCATGTAGCTATATAAGATAGTTCTTCTCACCAAGACCAAAAAGAAACAGATGAAAACTTTTGAAATATAATGCATATTACCTTTCATAGAAAATTTCTATGAAAAACAAACCTCTAAAACAGAAAAACATGAACATTACATGTATCTGGTTTTTCTTCATTTGCTTTAGTGTTTCTTATTCCAAAACATTTTTTAAAACCGTGTGTGTGTGTGTGTACAGCTATCCCTCAGTGTCCATGGGGAATTGGTTCCAGGACCTCCTGCAGATACCAAAATCCAAGGATGCTGAAGTTGTTTATATAAAATGGTGTAGTATTTACATATTAACCTATACACGTTCTCCTGTATACTTTAAATCATCTCCGGATTACTTATAATACCTAATACAATGAAAATGCTATGTAAATAGTTGTTATACTGAATTTTTTATTTGTATCACTTTTATTGTTTTGGAGTAGGTTTTTTTTCAGAATACTATTTATCTGAGGTTGATTGAATCCACAGGTGCAGAATCCAAAGATACAAAGGGACTTGCGTGTGTGTGTGTGTGTGTGTGTGTGTGTGTGTGTAGACAGAGAGAGAAGAATAGATGGACAAAATTACAAACATTAGCCAAATTTTTTGTAGTTTCTTTAGATGCTGAATTTGGAAAATCTGAACGGTCTGTGAATCCATAAATTTCTGTTATTGTAATAATATCAGAACACATCAGCAGTAACATAAGAACCATTGCTTTGATCTCAGTCTCTAACTAGGAGTGTCCATTAACCAGTTTCCTGGGTCATATAAAGAAAATGGCATGAGTTTCATTTTTAGTGAACTAAACATGCCATTCTCTCTTTCTCCTGGCCTTTGCATATGTGGTTCCCTCTGATTTGAATATTTTTTCCACCTCTTGGCCTAACTCCTACTCATCTTTTAGGTGGCAGTTTTAAAAAATCACTGCCTCTATAACTCTTTTGTTGAATGACATGTACCTTTTGTCATCCAGCTCCACTCTTCTATACTCTATTATGTAATGCTTGCACTGAGAACCTGCAAATTACATTTTCCAGACTCGTTTACCAGCCAGCTCTTTAGATCTGTCAACAGGAGGCAATAGAAGGGATTGGAAGCCAGAAGGAGTGCAGAAGGGCTTTATTCTGTTTTTGTTTTGGTTTGTTTTCTTGGGATTTTTGCCATTGCTGCCTGTATTGCTAGAGCAGTGGCAATTCACCTCGGCATCAACAGTTGGCTCTGGCCTCCAGTGACTTCCAACACTGATGAAATCAAGACCATTACACTCCTTCACAAATACCAGCAGAATCCAGATATGCAAAGTTTTTTTTGTTTTGTTTTGTTTTTGTTTTTTGTTTTTTTCTTTTGAAACAGAGTCTCGCTCTGTCGCCCAGGCTGGAGTGCGGTGGAGCCATCTTGGCTCACCGCAAGCTCCGCCTCCCGGGTTCACGCCATTCTCCTGCCTTAGCCTCCGAGTAGCTGGTACTACAGGCGCCCGCCACCTCGCCTGGCTAATTTTTTGTATTTTTAGTAGAGAACGGGGTTTCACTGTATTAGCCAGGATGGTCTCGATCTCCTGACCTCGTGATCCGCCCGCCTCGGTCTCCCAAAGAGCTGGGATTACAGGCATGAGTCACTGCGCCCGGCCCAGATATGCAAAGTTCTGAGACCAAACTCTGCAGGACTCCTCATTCAAAAATCCTAGGTTATAGTATCCTTTTGTTCCTCGGACTCAGAGGTAGCAGCTGGTTCCTGTAATTGTTTTACATGACTGATTTCCATGCTTTGATTTTGATTTGTCAACCCTCCAATACTTATGCATTCAATTCTTAGTGGTAAACTCATGGTGTAGAAATTCCTAGTCAATTCTTTTTCCCAACTGAATCCAACTGATACAGCAATTGGCACTATGAGTGAGATCAGAAAACAGATCCTCAAAAATAAAATCCTAGGACTTCTGTCATTCCATTAGCCTTGAATGTTGTGCTGAATTCCCTGTCAATTAAAAATGGGTACTGATCATCTGTCATACAATGGTATCATATTTTATTAAGTTGTAATCTGTAAGAGAATGAAATGAGGTGCCTTAAAGCAAATGTCTTGGAAAAAAGGGGGCTCCTGTATTTGACTTTTATGGCAGTAGTGGTGACTACAAAACTGTGGGGTGAAATAAATTTATTTATTTATTTATTTATTTATTTATGCTTCCTGGAAAGCTCACAAAAAGCAATAAACAAGGATTTTTTTAAATCTAAGTTCAAGAAAATGAGAACTTCTATGGCAGGCCAAGAGAATCTTTTGCTTCTTAAAGATTATAGACAGTGCTTAAAATCAGACACAAAATTTAATTATGCAGGTTGAAAATTATAACAGAAATTGATTCACAGACTCACATTCTCCTTTGTGAAAGGTAGGGCACTAATGTGAAAAGAGCAGAACTCAGATTCTTGAAATGAGGACATCTGGGTAGACTTAGATGAAAGTGAGAATATTGATCCCTGGGTCATTCTGAGTCTCTTCTGAGAAGACTCATCATCTCTTGCTTGGAGACATTGTAATAACCCATCTGAAGCAGACGCTTTGCTAGAGGCATCTTAATAGGATGCCTTATTACGTCTACACACATAAGTAAAGTCTAATGATCCTAGGGGATAGTGCAATGTCTGAGAACATAGGAGACCACTTTTACTCCAAGATAATTGCAAATGTGGGAATGGATGTTAAGAGTGTTAGACCGGAGGATGGAATATAATTTTGAGTGGGACCTAATTTATTAATATGAATATATTTACCAGTGATTATGTATTTGTTTTTGGTCTTGTTGTTGTTGTTGTTGTTTCTGAGACAGAGTTTCACTCTTGTTGCCCAGGCTGGAGTGCAATGGTGTGATCTCGGCTCACTGCCACCTCCGCCTCCCGGGTTCAAGTGATTCTCCTGCCTCGGCCTCCCAAGTAGCTGGGATTACAAGTGTGTGACACCACACCTGGCTAATTTTTGTATTTTTAGTAGAGACGGGGTTTCATGATGTTGGCCAGGCTGGTCTCGAACTCCTGAGCTCAGGCAATCCGTCCCCCTTGGTCTCCCAAAGTGCTGGGATTACAGGCGTGAGCCACCACTCCCGGCCAAGATTATGTATTTAATGTGAGATTGAGATGCCAAAAATTTCTTAGAATATAAAGAAATAAAAGTTAAATGCCTAGACAGATAGGAATGTTAGAGTGGATTCATTACACACTACCATCCACATACCTCCTTGCTACTGCCTACCCGCAATAAGACCCAGAGGACATGCTTTTCACCAAAGAATTGAGAAGCACAATAAACGTAGTTCCTAACATCTACTTCACTGACTTTGCAAGGATCAATAAAGTAACATTGCCTGGCGGTTTTAAGATTGGAGCATAAACTATGCTCTTTTTTGTTTGTAGGGATTGTTTCATCTTCCTCTTTATATTGTTAAGATGCAAGAGAAGACTGTTATTACAGCATCTGCCTCTCTCATCTTCTCTGTCTCCCCTCTCCTTCTTCCTCTTTTATTCTTAATCTCTTGCCCAAATATAGAGATACTCCCTTGTATCTGTGAGTACACCCAAGTGAAAATCTATATTGTAGTCAAATGATATACTAAAATCTTGAATAAAGACTACTAAACATCCTGAATAAAATTTGTTTAATGAAGCTAGGAACTATCACGCTGTCACTGAATTTTCTGATGTTTTAAGTATATTTTATCCCTTTTAACCTCAGCATAAGCCGTTTTAATAATGAAGTACTTATATTTAAAAACTAAGCTCTGACTGAAATTAAAGTCACCCAAAGAACCAGGTAGAGGTTGGAGGTATTCTAAGTAGAAAGAACCGGGCACGTAAAGGCTCCTGGGGCAGAAAGGAACTTGGTGTCCTCAAGAGCATTAAGAAAAGCAGGTGTCTGGAGCTTGCAGCAAGGGTGTAAGTGAAGCAAGATAAATTCTCTGAGGTAAGCAGGAGTCACATCATGCAGCGCTTTGCAGGCCCAGTTAAAGATTTTATTTTCATTTCAAGTTAGAGAAATTTTTGAGTTTATGTTTCTAAAATATCATTGTAACTGTTATGAGAGAAATGGATTGCTAGGGAACTTGACCTAAGAATAAAATAAATAAAAACAGATTCATTCTTTTATTCAACAAATATTTATCAAGCATTCAAAAATCTTCTTGAAGCTTATATTCTACTGATGGGAGTCAAAAAATACACAAGAAAAAGAGTGACATATTAAGTAGTATGCTAAATGGGATAAGTGATTTTAAAACAAAAAAATAGAGAAATGGGAAAGGGACTGTTGAAAGAGTGCAAATTTTAGTTAGGGTAGCAAGGAAAGGCTTCACTGAAAATGAAACATTTACATGAAGACAAGAAGGAGTCTGAAAAGCAAATCAGGCAGCTTACTGAGGAAAGTGCATTCCAGGAAAAGGAAACAGCAAGGTCAAGGCAGCTAGAATGGGGTGAATGGGGTGAGAATAGTCAATAAGTTCTCAAAAGTAAGAGAAGGAGATCATGGAGGCCTTGTAGGACATCTTAAGAACTTTGACTTTTGGCCAGGCACAGTGGCTCACACCTGTAATCCCAGCACTTTGGGAGGCCAAGGCAGGTGAATCACTCAAGGTCAGGAGTTGGAGACCAGCCTGGCCAACATGGTGAAACCCCATCCCTACTAAAAATACAAAAATTAGCCTGACATGGTGGCATCCTGTAATTTCAGCTACTCAGGAGGCTGAGGCAGGAAGATCACTTGAACCCTGGATGCAGAGGTTGCAGTGAGCCGAGATAATGCCACTGCACTCCAGACTGGGTGACAGACTGTCTGGAAAAAAAAAAAAAAAAAGAACTTTGACTCTGAGTGACATAAAAAGCCAGGAAATGTTGGTAAGGAAAGAAGTGACATGACTGACTCATGTTTCTGCAAGAGCTTTCTGGTCTCTGTGTTAACAAACCTATAACTGGATAGGAGAAATAAGACCAGCTGGGAAGCTGCCACAACAATCCAAAAGACAAATGATGGTGGCTTGGGGACAAGACAGTGGAATAAATGAGGAATGCTTTGAGTCCAGTGACAATTTGAAAGTAGAGCCAACATCACTTGTTGTCGCATCAGATGAAGAGGTGAGAGAAAAAGAAGAGCTTAAGACTACTTCTAAGAATTTTGACCTAAACAACAAGCAAAAAAAGATGCTGTTTGCTAAAATTAAATGAAAACTCAGTTTGGGAAGGAAGGTGAAGAGTTCCATATTAAACCAGTTAAGTCTGACATCCATGTAGCAATGATAAGTAGGTAGTTGTTATGAGTCTAGATTTCAGAAAACCACAACATTTTAGAGATATAATTTGAGAAACTATTAGTGTATGTATTAATAGTTCTTGTTTAAATCCATGATATGAAGTAAGATGACATTGGGAATGAATGTTAGGTAAGAAAAATAAAAGAAACAAGGACTCAATCCTAAGTCTCTTCAATACTTACATATTAGAAAGTAGCAAAGGAAATGAAAAAGGAGAAGAAAAGTACATAGGATAAAAACTTGAAGAAACAGCAAGGTGTTTGAGCTCAGAGAATGGACGGACTGCCTCCTCAAGTGGGTCCCTGACCCAAGTGTAGCCTAACTGGGAGACATCTCCCAGTAGGGGCCAACTGACACCTCATGCAGGCGGGTGCCCCTCTGGGACGAAGCTTCTAGAGGAAGGATCAGGCAGTGATATTTGCTGTTCTGCAATATTTGCTGTTCTGCAGCCTCTGCTGGTGATACCCAGGCAAACAGTGTCTGGAGTGGACCTCCAGCCATCTCCAACAGACCTGCAGCTGAGGGACCTGACTGTTGGAAGGAAAACTAACAAACAGAAAAAAATAGCATCAACATCATCAAAAAGGACATCCACAACAAAACCCCATCTGTAAGTCACCAACATCAAAGAACAAAGGTAGATAAAACCACAAAGATGGGGAGAAACCAGAGCAGAAAAGCTGAAAATTCTAAACACCAGAGCGCCACTTCTCCTCCAAAGGATTGCAGCTCCTCGCCAGCAACAGAACAAAGCTGGATGGAGAATGACTTTTACAAGCTGACGAAGTAGGCTTCGGAAGGTCGGTAATAACAAAGTTCTCTGAGCCAAAGAAGGATATTCGAACCCATCACAAGGAAGCTAAAAACCTTGAAAAAAGATTAGACGAATGGCTAACTAGAATAAACAGTGTAGAGAAGACCTTAAATGACCTGATAGAGCTGAAAACCATAGCATGAGAACTACATGACACATGCACAAGCTTCAATAGCCAATTCGATCAAATGGAAAAAAGGGTATCAGTGATTGAAGATCAAATGAATGAAATGAAGCAAGAAGAGAACAATAGAGAAAAAAAGAGTAAAAAGAAATGAGAAGAAACATGGGACTATGTGAAAAGACCAAATCTCTGTTTGATTGGTGTACCTGAAAGTGACAGGGAGAATGGAACCAAGTTGGACAACACTCTTCAGGATATTATCCAAGATCAGGATATTACCCAGGAGAACTTCCCCAACCTAGCAAGGCAAGCCAACATTCAAATTCAGAAAATACAGAGAATGCCACAAAGATAGACCTCAAGAAGAGCAACCCCAAGACACATAATTGTCAAATTCACCAAGGTTGAAATGAAGGAAAAAATGTTAAGGGCAGCCAGAGAGAAAGCTTGCCTTACCCACAAAGTGAAGCCCATCAGACTAACAGCAGATCTCTCAGCAGAAACTCTCCAAGCCAGAACAGAGTAGGGGCTAATATTCAACATTCTTAAAGAAAAGAATTTTCAACCCAGAATTTCATATCCAGCCAAACTAAGCTTCACAAGTGAAAGAGAAATAAAATCCTTTACAGAGAAGCAAATGCTGAGATATTTTGTCACCACCAGGCCTGCCTTACAAGAGCTCCTGAAGGAAGCACTAAACATGGAAAGGAACAACTGGTACCAGCCACTGCAAAAACATGCCAAATTGTCAAGACCATCAATGCTAGGAAGAAACTGCATCAACTAACAGGCAAAATAACCAGCTAATATCATAATGACAGGATCAAATTCACAAATGACAATATTAACTTTAAATGTAAATGGGCTAAATGCTCCAATTAAAAGACACAGACTGACAAATTGGATAGAGTCAAGACCCATCAGTGTGCTGCATTCAGGAGACCCATCTCACATGCAGAGACACACATAGGCTCAAAATAAAGGGGTGGAGGAAGTTCTACTAAGCAAATGAAAAGCAAAAAAAAGCAGGGGTTGCAATCCTAGTCTCTGATAAAACAGACTTTAAACCAACAAAGATCAAAAGAGACAAAGAGACAAAGAAGGCCATTACATAATGGTAAAATTAGAATGGCGATCATTAAAAAGTCAAGAAACAACAGATGCTGGAGAGGATATGGAGATCCTTTTACACTGTTGGTGGGAATGCTTTTACACTGTTGGTGGGACTGTAAACTAGTTCAACCATTGTGGAAGACAGTGTGGCAATTCCTCAAGGATCTAGAAATAGAAATACCATTTGACCCAGCCATCCCATTACTGGGTATATACCCAAAGGATTATAAATCATGCTACTATAAAGACACATGCACACGTATGTTTACTGCGGCACTATTCACAATAGCAAAGACTTGGAACCAACCCAAATGTCCATCAATGATAGACTGGATAAAGAAAATGTGGCACATATACACCATGGAATACTATGCAGCCATAAAAAAAGATGAGTTCATGTCCTTTGCATGGACATGGATGAAGCTGGAAACCATCATTCTGAGCAAACTATCACAAGGACAGAAAACCAAACTCTGCATGTTCTCACTCATAGGTGGGAACTGAACAATGATAACACATGGACATAGGGCGGGGAACACCACACACCAGGGCCTGTCATGGGGTGGGGGACTGGGGGAGGGATAGCATTAGGAGACATACCTAATGTAAATGACAAATTAATGGGTGCAGCAAACCAACATGGCACATGTATACCTATGTAACGAACCTGCACATTCTGCACATGTACCCTAGAACTTAAACTATAATGATAAAAAAAAATTCCACTAAGTTCCAGAAAAAAAAAGAAGGAAAAATAAATACTTTTTCAGACAACAAAATATGGAGTTTGTTGCCAGTAGACCTGCCTTGCAATAAATGTCAAAAGAAATTCTTTAGAGAGATGAAAACTGATAAAGACAAGAAACTTAGATTTACATAAAGCAAACAAGAGCATATGAGAAGAATAAGTAGAGGTAAAACACTTTTATTTTTCTTATTCTTGATTGATCTAAAGGATAACTATTTGTTCAAAATAACAATAGCAGTGATGTATTTGATTATGTGTGTGTGATTATGTATGTTTATGTGTAAGTAAAATGAATAATAGCAATGATACAAGAGAGGGATCAAGATTATTTTGTTATTGTTAAGTACTCACACTACCCCTAAAGCAGTACAGTGCTATCTGAAAGTAGACTTGGATTAGTTGGAAATGCATATTGCAAACTCCAGCGCAGCCATTTAAGAAAATATACATACTTATATATATATCTGATATGCTAATAGAGGAGAGAAAACTGAATCATATAAAATGTTCAGTTAAATCCACAAAAAGGTGAAATAAAGGTGAATACCCTGGAAATGAAAGAAAAATAAAATGCAACAACTAAAAATGAAAAATTCAATGAATGAGCCAATCAAAGAATAGAAATAAGAGAGGAAACAAAAAAGCAAAAGGATGGGAAAAGAGATATCATGCAAACAATAACCAAAGAAAGTGAGCATATTTGACAAACCTGACAAAAACAAGGAATGGGGAGAGGATTCCCTATTTAATAAATGGTGCTGAGAAAACTGGCTAGCCACATAGAGAAAGCTGAAACTGGATCCCTTCCTACACCATATAAAAAAATTAACTCAAGATTGATTAAAGACTTAAATGCAAGACCTAACACCATAAAAACCCTAGAAGAAAACCTAGGCAATACCATTCAGCACATAGGCATGGGCAAAGACTTCATGAATAAAACACCAAAAGCAATGGCAACAAAAGCCAAAACAGACAAATGGGATCAAATTAAACTAAAGAGCTTCTGTGCAGCAAAATAAACTATCATCAGAGTAAACAGGCAATCTACAAAACGGGAGAAAATTTTTGCAATTTACCCATCTGACAAAGAGCTAATATCCAGAATCTACCAAGAACTTAAACAGAAGATGGCCGAATAGGAACAGCTCCGGTCTACAGCTCCCAGCATGAGTGACGCAGAAGACGGGTGATTTCTGCATTTCCATCTGAGGTACCGGGTTCATCTCATTAGGGAGTGCCAGACAGTGGGCACAGGACAGTGGGTACAGTGCACCATGCACGAGCCGAAGCAGGGCGAGGCACTGCCTCACTCAGGAAGTGCAAGGGGTCAGAGAGTTCCCTTTCCTAGCCAAAGAAAGGGGTGACAGACGGCACCTGGAAAATCGGGTCACTCCACCCTAATACTGCGCTTTTCCAATGGGCTTAAAAAATGGCGCACCAGGACATTATATCCCGCACATGGCTTAGACAGTCCTATGCCCACGGAGTCTTACTGATTGCCAACACAGCAGTCTGAGATCAAACTGCAAGGCGACAGCGAGGCTGGGGGAGGGGCGCCTGCCATTGCCCAGGCTTGCTTAGGTAAACAAAGCAGCCTGGAAGCTCGTACTGGGTGGAGCCCACCACAGCTCAAGGAGGCCTGCCTGCCTCTGTAGGCTCCACCTCTGGGGGCAGGGCACAGACAAACAAAAAGACAGCAGTAACCTCTGCAGACTTAAGTGTCTCTGTCTGACAGCTTTGAAGAGAGCAGTGGTTCTCCCAGCACACAGCTGGAGATCTGAGAACGGGCAGACTGCTTCCTCAAATGGGTCCCTGATCCCTGACCCCCGAGCAGCCTAACTGGGAGGCACCCCCCAATAGGGGCAGACTGACACCACACACGGCCGGGCACTCCTCTGAGACAAAACTTCCAGAGGAACGATCAGACAGCAGCATTTGCGGGTCATGAAAATCTGCTATTCTGCAGCCACCACTGCTGATACCCAGGCAAACAGGGTCAGAAGTGGACCTCTAGCAAACTCCAACAGACCTGCAGCTGAGGGTCCTGTCTGTTAGAAGGAAAACTAACAAACAGAAAGGACATCCACACCAAAAACCCATCTGTACATCACCATCATCACAGACCAAAAGTAGATAAAACCACAAAGATGGGGAAAAAAACAGAGCAGAAAAATTGGAAACTCTAAAAAGCAAAGCACCTCTCCTCCTCCAAAGGAATGCAGTTCCTCACCAGCAATGGAACAAGCTGCAGGGAGAATTACTTTGACAAGTTGAGAGCAGAAGGCTTCAGATGATCAAACTACTCCGAGCTAAAGGAGGAAATTCAAACAAAAGGCAAAGAAGTTAAAAACTTCGAAAAAAATTAGATAAATGTAGAACTACAATAACCAATACAGAGAAGTGCTTAAAGGAGCTGATGGAGCTGAAAGCCAAGGCTCAAGAACCACCTGAAGAATGCAGAAGCCTCAGGAGCCGATGCGATCAACTGGAAGAAAGGGTATCAGTGATGGAAGATCAAATGAATGAAATGAAGTGAGAAGGGAAGTTTAGAGAAAAAAACAATAAAAAGAAACGAACAAAGCCTCCAAGAAATATGGGACCATGTGAAAAGACCAAATCTACGTCTGATTGGTGTACCTGAAAGTGACGGGGAGAATGGAACCAAGTTGGAAAACACTCTGCAGGATATTATCCAGGAGAACTTCGCCAATCTAGCAAGGCAGGCCAATATTCAGATTCAGGAAATACAGAGAATGCCACAAAGATACTCCTCCAGAAGAGCAACTCCAAGACACATAATTGTCAGATTCACCAAACTTGAAATGGAGCAAAAAATGTTAAGGGCAGCCAGAGAGAAAGGTCGGGTTACCCTCAAAGGGAAGCCCATCAGACTAACAGCGGATCTCTCGGCAGAAACTCTACAAGCCAGAAGAGAGTGGGGGCCAATATTCAACACTCTTAAAGAAAAGAATTTTCAACCCAGAATTTCATATCCAGCCAAACTGACCTTTGTAAGTGAAGGAGAAATAAAATACTTTACAGACAAGAAAATGCTGAGAGATTTTGTCACCACCAGGACTGCCTAAAAGAGCGTCTGAAGGAAGCACTAAACATGGAAAGGAACAACCAGTACCAGCCACTGCAAAATCACGACAAATTGTAAAGACCATCAAGGCTAGGAAGAAACTGCACCAACTAACGAGCAAAATAACCAGCTAACATCATAATGACAGGATCAAATTCACACATAAAAATATTAACTTTAAATGTAAATGGACTAAATGCTCCAATTAAAAGACACAGACTGGCAAATTGGATAAAGAGTCAAGATCCATCAGTGTGCTGTATTCAGGAAACCCATCTCACATGCAGAGACACACATAGGCTCAAAATAAAAGCATGGAGGAAGATCCACCAAGCAAATGAAAAACAAAAAAAGGCAGGGGTTGCAATCCTAGTCTCTGATAAGACAGACTTTAAACCAACAAAGATCAAAAGAGACAAAGGCCATTACATAATGGTAAAGGGATCAATACAACAAGAAGAGCTAAGGATAATAAATATACATGCACCTAACACAGGAGCACCCAGATTCATAAAGCAAGTCCTGAGTGACCTACAAAGAGACTTAGACTCCAACACAATAATAATGGGAGACTTTAACACCCCACTGTCAACATTAGACAGATCAACGAGACAGAAAGTTAACAAGGATACTCAGGAATTGAACTCAGCTCTGCACCAAGCGGACCGAATAGACATCTACAGAACTCTCCACCCCAAATCAACAGAATATACATTTTTTTCAGCACCACACCACACCTATTCCAAAATTGACCACATAATTGGAAGTAAAGCTCTCCTCAGCAAATGTAAAAGAACAGAAATTATAACAAACTGTCTCTCAGACCACAGTGCAATCAAACTAGAACTCAGGATTAAGAAACTCACTGAAAACCGCTCAACTACATGGAAACTGAACAACCTGCTCCTGAATGACTACTGGGTACATAACGAAATGAAGGCAGAAATAAAGATGTTCCTTGAAACCAATGAGAACAAAGACACAACATACCAGAATCTCTGGGACACATTCAAAGCAGTGTGTAGAGGGAAATTTATAGCACTAAATGCCCACAAGACAAAGCAGGAAAGATCCAAAATTGACACCCTAACATCACAATTAAAAGAACTAGAAAAGCAAGAGCAAACACATTCAAAAGCTAGCAGAAGGCAAGAAATAACTAAAATCAGAGCAGAACTGAAGGAAATAGAGACACAAAAAACCCTTCAAAAAATTAATGAATCCAGGAGCTGGTTTTTTGAAAGGATCAACAAAATTGATAGACTGCTAGCAAGACTAATAAAGAAGAAAAGAGAGAAGAATCAAATAGACACAATAAAAAATGATAAAGGGGATATCACCACCGAACTCACAGAAATACAAACTACCATCAGAGAACACTACAAACACCTCTATGCAAACAAACTAGAAAATCTAGAAGAAATGGATAAATTCCTCAACACATACACCCTCCCAAGTCTAAACCAGGAAGAAGTTGAATCTCTGAATAGACCAATTACAGCCTCTGAAATTGTGGCAATACTCAGTAGCTTACCAACCAGAAAGAGTCCAGGACCAGATGGATTCGCAGCCAAATTCTACCAGAGGTACAAGGAGGAACTGGTACCATTCCTTCTGAAATTATTCCAATCAATAGAAAAAGAGGGAATCCTCCCTAACTCATTTTATGAGGCCAGCATCATCCTGATACCTAAGCCGGGCAGAGACACAACCAAAAAAAAGAA
This sequence comes from Gorilla gorilla gorilla, assembly GCF_029281585.2. NCBI lineage: Eukaryota > Metazoa > Chordata > Mammalia > Primates > Hominidae > Gorilla > Gorilla gorilla. The sequence continues at coordinate 134,793,574 of NC_073228.2, forward strand.
TTTTAGACCAATATCCTTGATGAACATTGATGCAAAAATCCTCAATAAAATACTGGCAAACCGAATCCAGCAGCACATCAAAAAGCTTATCCACCATGATCAAGTGGGCTTCATACCTGGGATGCAAGGCTGGTTCAATATACGAAAATCAATAAATGTAATCCAGCATATAAACAGAACCAAAGACAAAAACCACACGATTATCTCAATAGATGCAGAAAAGACCTTTGACAAAATTCAACAAACCTTCATGCTAAAAACTCTCAATAAATTAGGTATTGATGGGACGTATCTCAAAATAATAAGAGCTATCTATGACAAACCCACAGCCAATATCATACTGAATGGGCAAAAACTGGAAGCATTCCCTTTGAAAACGGGCACAAGACAGGGATGCCCTCTCTCACCACTCCTACTCAACATAGTGTTGGAAGTTCTGGCCAGGGCAATCAGGCAGGAGAAGGAAATAAAGGGCATTCAATTAGGAAAAGAGGAAGTCAAATTGTCCCTGTCTGCAGATGACATGATTGTATATCTAGAAAACCCCATTGTCTCAGCCCAAAATCTCCTTAAGCTGATAAGCAACTTCAGCAAAGTCTCAGGATACAAAATCAATGTACAAAAATCACAAGCATTCTTATACACCAATAACAGACAAACAGAGAGCCAAATCATGAGTAAACTCCCATTCACAATTGCTTCAAAAAGAATAAAATACCTAGGAATCCAACCTACAAGGGATGTGAAGGACCTCTTCAAGGAGAAATACAAACTACTGCTCAATGAAATAAAAGAGGATACAAACAAATGGAAGAACATTCTATGCTCATGGGTAGGAAGAATCAATATCATGAAAATGGCCATCCTGCCCAAGGTAATTTATAGATTCAATGCCATCCCCATCAAGCTACCAATGACTTTCTTCACAGAACTGGAAAAAACTACTTTCAAGTTCATATGGAACTAAAAAAGAGCCCGCATCGCCAAGTCAATCCTAAGCCAAAAGAACAAAGTCGGAGGCATCATGCTACCTGACTTCAAACTATACTACAAGGCTACAGTAACCAAAACAGCATGGTACTGGTACCAAAACAGAGATATAGACCAATGGAACAGAACAGGGCCCTCAGAAATAACGCCGCATATCTACAACTATCTGATCTTTGACAAACCTGAGAAAAACAAGCTATGGGGAAAGGATTCCCTATTTAATAAATGGTGCTGGGAAAACTGGCTAGCCATATGTAGAAAGCTGAAACTGGATCCCTTCCTTACACCTTATACAAAAGCTAATTCAAGATGGATTAAAGACTTAAATGTTAGACCTAAAACCATAAAAACCCTAGAAGAAAACCCAGGCATTACCATTCAGGACATAGGCATGGGCAAGGACTTCATGCTAAAACACCAAAAGCAATGGCAACAAAAGCCAAAATTGACAAATGGGATCTAATTAAACTAAAGAGCTTCTGCACAGCAAAAGAAACTACCATCAGAGTGAACAGGCAACCTACAACATGGGAGAAAATTTTCACAACCTACTCATCTGACAAAGGGCTAATATCCAGAATCTACAATGAACTCAAACAAATTTACAAGAAAAAAACAATCAACACCATCAAAAAGTGGGTGAAGGACATGAACAGACACTTTTCAAAAGAAGACATTTATGCAGCCAAAAGACACATGAAAAAATGCTCATCATCACTGGCGATCAGAGAAATGCAAATCAAAACCACAATGAGATAACATCTCACACCAGTTAGAATGGCAATCATTAAAAAGTCAGGAAACAACAGGTGCTGGAGAGGATGTGGAGAAATAGGAACACTTTTACACTGTTGGTGGGACTGTAAACTAGATCAACCATTGTGGAAGTCAGTGTGGTGATTCCTCAGGGATCTAGAACTAGAAATACCATTTGACCGAGTCATCCCATTACTGGGTATATACCCAAATGACTATAAATCATGCTGCTATAAAGACACATGCACACGTATGTTTATTGCGGCACTATTCACAATAGCAAAGACTTGGAACCCACCCAAACGCCCAACAATGATAGACTGGATTAAGAAAATGTGGCAGATATACACCATGGAATACTATGCAGCCATAAAAAATGATGAGTTCATGTCCTTTGTAGGGACATGGATGAAATTGGAAATCATCATTCTCAGTAAACTACCTGAAGAACAAAAAACCAAACACCACATATTCTCACTCATAGGTGGGAATTGAACAATGAGAACACATGGACACAGGAACGGGAACATCACACTCTGGGGACTGTTGTGGGGTTGGGGGCGGGGGGGAGGGATAGCATTAGGAGATATACCTAATGCTAAATGACGAGTTAATGGGTGCAGCACACCAGCATGGCACATGTATAATATGTAACTAACCTCCACATTGTGCACATGTACCCTAAAACTTAAAGTATAATAATAATAAAATAAAATGAAATAAAGAACTTAAACAAATTTACAAGAATAAAGCGACCCCATCAAAAAAGGGGAAAAGGATATGAACAGACACTTCTCAAAAGATGACATTTATGCAGCCATCAGACATATGAAAAGATGCTCATCATCACTGGTCATCAGAGAAATGCAAATCAAAACCACAATGAGATACCATCTCACATCAGTTACAATGGCGATCATTAAAATGTTAGGAAACAACAGATGCCGGAGAGGATGTGGAGAAATAGGAACACTTTTACACTGTTGGGGGAGTGTAAACTAGTTCAACCATTGTGGAAGTCAGTGTGTTGATTCCTCAAGGATCTAGAACTAGAAATACCATTTGACCCAGCCATCCCATTACTGGGTATATACCCAAAAGGATTATAAATCATGCTGCTATAAAGACACATGCACACGTATGTTTATTGTGGCACTATTCACAATAGCAAAGACTTGGAACCAACTCAAATGTCCAACAATGATACACTGGATTAAGAAAATGTGGCACACATACACCGTGAATACTATGCAGCCATAAAAAATGATGAGTTCATGTCCTTTGCAGGGACATGGATGAAGCTGGAAACCATCATTCCCAGCAAACTATCACAAGGACCGAAAACCAACCACCACGTTTTCACTCATAGGTGGGAATTGAACAATGAGAACACATGGACACAGGGCAGGGAACATCACATACCAGGGGCCTGTGGGAGGGTGGGGTACTTGGGGGAGGGGGGAATAGCACCAGGAGAAATACCTAATGTAAATGACGAGTTGATGGGTGCATCAGACCAACATGGCACATGTATACCTATGTAACAAACCTGCACATTGTGCACATGTACCCTAGAACTTTAATAAAAAAAGAAAGAAAGTGACTGGATGTAGCCATGTAGACTTAAGAACAAAAAAAAAAAGAAACAGGGAGAGAGAAGGCTGATTATAAAATTTACATGTAAAGACAAGGAAACTAGAATAGCCCAAACAATTTAAAAAAAAAAAAAACTTTGAGGATTCAGACTAGTAGACAACACAATGTGGTATTGGATAAATAATACACACATAGACTAAAATAGAGAATTCAAAAATAGATCTACACAAATATGAACAAAATAGGCTTTTGATAAATGTGCAAAAGAATTCAGTGGAGACAGTATAGTCCTTTCAGCAAATGGTCCTGGGACAACTGAACATCTGTATGGAAAAGCAGAATTAAACCTCAACCCATACCTCACACCTTGTTCAACAATTAACCCAAAGTGGATCATAGGCCCAAATGTAAAATATAAAACTTTAAACACAAGAAAATTTTCTTCACCTTGGGTTAAAAAACAGTTCTTAGATTTGATATCAAAGCATGACTTTTTTTAAGGACAAATTGTGCTTTATCAAATTTTAAAACTTTTCTCTCTGCCAAAAAAAAAAAATTTAAGAGAATGAAAAGACAAGCTGAAAGTTACGAGAAAATATTCACAAATAATGTATTCAACAAGGGACTTCTATGCAAAATATATTAAAATCTCTCAAATCTTAGCCAAAGTAAAACAACTACAATATAAAATGGGCAAAAGATTTTAACAAATACCTCACCAAGGAAGATAAATTGATAGCAAATAACTACATGGAAAGATGCTCAACATTATTAGTCATTAATGAAATACAAATTAAAATCGCAATGAAATATCACTATAAACCTAACAGAATGTTTAAAATTTAAAAGATGGAAGGGTTCTCCTAATGCTATCCCTCCCCCCTCCCCCCACCCCACAACAGTCCCCAGAGTGTGATGTTCCCCTTCCTGTGTCCATGGGTTCTCATTGTTCAATTCCCATCTATGAGTGAGAACATGTGGTGTTTGGTTTTTTGTTCTTGCGATAGTTTACTGAGAATGATGATTTCCAATTTCATCCATGTCCCTACAAAGGACATGAACTCATCATTTTTTATGGCTGCATAGTATTCCATGGTGTATATGTGCCACATTTTCTTAATCCAGTCTATCATTGTTGGACATTTGAGTTGGTTCCAAGTCTTTGCTATTGTGAATAGTGCCGCAATAAACATACGTGTGCATGTGTCTTTATAGCAGCATGATTTATAGTCATTTGGGTATATACCCAGTAATGGGATGACTCGGTCAAATGGTATTTCTAGTTCTAGATCCCTGAGGAATCACCACACTGACTTCCACAATGGTTGAACTAGTTTACAGTCCCACCAACAGTGTAAAAGTGTTCCTATTTCTCCACATCCTCTCCAGCACCTGTTGTTTCCTGACTTTTTAATGATTGCCGTTCTAACTGGTGTGAGATGGTATCTCATTGTGGTTTTGATTTGCATTTCTCTGATGGCCAGTGATGATGAACATTTTTTCATGTGTCTTTTGGCTGCATAAATACCTAATGCTAAATGACGAGTTAATGGGTGCAGCGCACCAGCATGGCACATGTATACATATGTAACTAACCTGCACATTGTGCACATGTACCCTAAAACTTAAAGGATAATAATAATAAAAAAAAGAAAAGGAAAACAAAAAAATAAAAAAATAAAAGATGGAAGGGTTAGAGAAGGGGAGGAGAAAAAGAAGAAAGAAAAAATAAGAGGAAGAGATACTGACAATACCAAGTATTAGAAAGAAAGTAGAGCAACTCAAAATTTCATATACTGCTAATGGGAATGCAAAATGATACAATAACTCTGCACAACAGATTGACAGGATTAGTTTTAAAATATATGAATATAAATGTGTTTTTGAAAAAGGCTAGAAACAGGATGATAGCTAGAGGAGGATGTGGAGTCAAAAAGAGAGTTTTCTTAAAGATAAAGTTGTATCTGCATGTTTGCAGGTCAATAAGAAAAGTCCACTTGAGGGGGAAAACTTATTAGTGAGGGAGGGAGAGCAAAGAATTGCTAGAGACATTTCTTCAACTACACAAGAAAAGAAGAGACCTCGGCAGAATGGAGGTGTTGACATTTGCTGGGAACGTGAATGGTTCATTAGAGCAAATAGGAAAGAAAGCAGAGTATATGAGGACAGATATAAAGAAGTGAGTAGATGTTGTGGGTAGCTTGTCCAAATTCTCTTCTGATTGCTTCTATTTTCTCAGGGAAATAAAAAGCTGAGAGTGTTGCTGGGGGAGGAGGTTTTATATGAAATTATTATCTAGGAGTGTGGGAGAGTGAAGAGACTAGGGAAATACAGTATAGATGGGTTTAAGAAATATTTAGTGACTCAATAATGGTACAAGCCTCTGGAAACTAATTCCTATCTAGCAGTAAGATGCAGCTTTAGCATTAAAAAGAAAACCTCAAAAAAATAATATTAGGTGGGACCAAAACTGTATTTAATTGTAATTAACTCTTAAATAAAAAAGGAATTTTGACATCAGAAACTGCAGAAGTAATCATCCAAGGTAAGAAATACCCAGATGTAGCCTTATGTAAATATTTAAATACACAAAGTAATATAAACAGAAATATCAACACCGCAAAGAAACCTGCAGTTGATTATTTATTACTAAAAAATGGAAACCAATCATGAGGCATAAAATGTGACACAGGATTACAAATGAAAATATATTAAAGTCAAATTATTATTTGGAGGAACTTATTTAAACCCAACCACATTCAGAGTCAAAGTTCACTACATCTATAATTTGGCTCTTTTAATTTTAGAGATGAGAACTTAAGAAGTATATACAGAACTAATTAACATAGGTGTCTCTGGTATGAGCATCAAAAATAATACAATTTAAGATCACCAGGAATATTCTGGACATGGTAGAAAAGAGAGTAATGCCTCATTATTATTTCAAGGACATTCCACTTAGAGCCCACAGAAAAAGAGAATTAGCAGCTGCCAAACAGCATGCAGTCCACAATTACCACCTTCAAAAGCAAATTGTTCTTACAGTATCCAGAAACCATCCCCAAAGTAAAAGGTTTAGAGGAGGGATTTGAAAGATGCCTGAAATGAAGCTCCTCATACGGTTAGGGAAAGATAGCCAAAATGTCTTAGTGAAGCATCCAAACTTATTATTTCCAAATTGTCCTTATAAGTTATAACACCACATAACAAAATATACTTCTATACTTCTATACTTCCAAAAGCATTGCAACTAAATGAATAAATGATCTATGGAAGCCATGCTCTGAAAATTACATTAGAATAATTTAGAAAATGACAGCAGGATGATTATGTTGCCTGCTAGTTGCCTTTTTCTAGGTACAGAAAAGTCAAGTAATTAATACAAGAAAGAAAAGTATGCCAAAAAAGCACTTGCCTTCCGTTTTGGACAGGGAGCTAAAAATGGGGGAGGGGATAGAACTTTTAGTATCAACACCACAGAATATGATAGGATCTTATTTAATCTTATAAAAGTGAAATCATTAATGGGATCACATAGTCTGCCAAGCAATTCATTCTTAATATTATTTCTACAGTTAATTATTTATTTTGCTTCTCATGGTAATCAACACAGCCTTATATTGTATGTATTCCACTATATTCAACCTGGTAGGCAGTGTCGACCAAGTGTTTTAAGCAAGAGGTGATATTGCCATAACCTTCTAAGTAGTATAACATAAAGTCCTAGGAACTGACTTATTTGGCACTGCACTGTGTCACTAAAATCCAAGCATTTAATGGCAACAAACAAGGAAGAATGTCAGGCAAGAACATAAAGTAATAAAGGCATTCCGTGCTAAATAATAGAGAACATCCTGCAATTGTTCCTTTGGTTTTGCTGATGAATAAAACTGATGGTAAAGTTCTTGTACTGAATAACATGCCACGGAGATTTCTTTATCTATGATTGAGGAGGGTTGAGGAAGAGCGCAGTGAATTAGCCTCATTCTTACTCTGTAATTAAGAAAAACAATGATTTTTTTCATTATTTTTCCCTGATTTCAAAGCCTCCTATTTTAATTGATGTTCACTGGATATTGCCTCAGCAATTAACAGACCATGTTTACATCTCTTTTTTCTTGCTTATTTGACTTAAAATGCTTTACTTGCATTTCAAAGCCATCTATAGACACACACATGCCCACACACGCACATGCACACACACATACACACACACAAAACTCAGCTACCTAAAAGTATGGCTGAACATTCAGAGATTATTTATTTATCAAACCAATTTGATTTAAAGGCCATTTATCTTTATCTTCTCTTTCTTTCACTTTACAAGTTTTTGTGGTAAAAAGATCATAGGGTTAATGGATTTCATCTTTTAAGAGAAACAAATGCTGCAAAAATCTTTTCTCCTTCAGCATTGTCCTATGCTTCCTCACATTTGCATAACAAATTTTTACTGATGTTGAATTCTGCCTCCAAAAACTCTAACTGAAACAGTCAATAGGTTTGGGATACACTGATGGGCAAGGAAAAATTCTTTTAATATTCACCAACAGCTAATAAGATCTTCCTAGGACCATAGCATGGTATCTTCCCACCCTCACCTCACCTCCAAAAAGTACATAAAGTAAAGGGGAGATAAATATATAAATATGCGCTTTTAAAAGTGTAATTGGTAAAAACTAACATGCAGCAATCTCCATAGATTTTGTTGTAAACAATCATCTACATTATTTGGACACAGATTTTCCCGTAGAAACAATAGTATAAATGGTGTTTCAGATGCAAGGAAAAGCTCATATGATTCTTTTCAACATAAAATAAATATTCAAATAGTTCATTATTTTATGTAAACACATGACATTAGCTAAGATACTTCAGTTGTGCATAATATAAACAAACTTAGGCTTTCAAAAGCATAGAAAGAAAATTTATTACAAGGATATAGGGATGTTTTGTGCAACCCCAAGACATGTGAATATAGCTGAGTCCCATGGAGAGCCACCATGGCTTTCTCTCTAACACCAGGTCCTACTTATCTCAGTAAACCTGTTTCATTCTTTTGTCTTGTTCTGCAGATGGCTTTTCTGAAACTCATTACACATGGCAGATTATAGCTGCTTCACACCTCTTTAGTATATACTTTGCAAGTTGCAACCACTTTCATATACAGACCTGATGCTCTTAATTCCAACTTTCAGGTGAAAAAAAAAACTTTTTTTTTTGAGATGGAGTCTCGCTCTGTCACCAAGTCTAGAGTGCAGTGGCGCAATCTCCGTTCACTGCAACCTTTGCCTCCTGGGTTCAAGCGATTCTCCTGCCTCAGCCTCCCAAGTACCTGGGATTACAGGTGCATGCCAGCATGCCCAGCTAATTTTTGTGTTTTTAGTAGAGACAGGGTTTCACTATGTTGGCCAGGCTGGTCTCAAACTCCTGACCTCAGGTGATCTGCACGCCTCAGCCTCCCAAAGTGCTGGGATTACAGGCATGAGCCAACACATCCAGCTACAGAAAATTATTAATTATCTGACATGGATCATGTTTTTCACCTCATAACTTGAGAGGGCAGGTCATAAAGTATTAATTCATTAACTGAAAGATACATATTGATGAGCCAGTATGCACTAAACACTATTCTAAACATTCAGCTAGAAAAGAAAAGAAATATGCTAGCTTTCAAGGAACTTACAAAAGTGGAAAGCCACTTCACTCCCCATAAGCAGAGGGGATTCTACAACAAATATCCAACCCAGGAGTACTCTTGGTCCCCATGGGCTAGAAACTCTCTTCCTGCATACACAGGCACCTGGAAATGTGGCTGGAGGAAACTCCTTTCACCCCATCAAGGAGCACCATTAAGGACTAGTGGGAGATCCAGCAGCATGAGATAAACCAAGCAGACAAAAATATCACCACAAGACCTATGTCACTGAATCACAGCGCAAAAAAGTAATCAAGGGCCTTCGTACTAAATCTAAACAGACTTGCTGCCTGCTAAAATAAAAAATTAAAGTAAAACTCATTGTCTCCTAAAATGACAAAGAAAATGTCAAGGATACAATTTAAGAATCACGCGTCATATCAAAAAGCAAGAAAATCTCAATTTGTATGAGAAAAGACAAACTACTGATACCAACACTGAGATGAATCAGTGTCTGATAAAGATTTTAAAGCAACCGTCATAAAAATGACTGAATAAGGAACTACAAATTATCTTAAAATAAATGAAAAATAAAAATAACAGTAAAAAATGAAAATTATTATTTAAAGAACCAAATAAAAATTATGAAACTGGAAAATATAATAATAGAGGGTTGTTTTTTGTTTTTTGTTTTTTGTTTTTTTTTTATGAGACAGAGTCTCGCTCTCTCTCCCAGTCTGGAGTGCAGTGGTGCAATCTCGGCTCACTGCAAGCTCCGCCCTGCCTCAGCCTCCCAAGTAGCTGGGACTACAGGTGCCCGCCACCACGCCCAGCTAATTTTTTTGTATTTTTAGTACAGACGGGGTTTCACTATGTTAGCCAGGATGGTCTCGATCTCCTAACCTCATGATCCACCTGCCTAATAGAGGTTTTTTTAAAACTCACCAGATGGGCTCAATAGTAGAGTAGGGGTAACAGAGGATAGGGCCAATAAACTTAAGAACAAATCAATAGAATTTACCCAATAAGAACAAAGAAAAAATAGACTGAAAAAGAAATGAGTCCCAAGAACCTACAAGACTATCAAAAGATCCAATATTCACATTCTTTGAATTCCAGAAAAAGAGGAGAAAGAGAATAGAATTGAAAGAGTATTCAGAGAAATAATGGCTGAAAACTCTCCAAATGCGGTGAAAGATCCAAATGCGGTGAAAGATATAAACACAAATTCAAAAAGCTAAGTGAATCCCAAGTAGGATAAACCCAAAGAAATCCACTCCAAGTCATTTCTAAAAACTCAACTATATGAGTATTCTAAATACGCCAATTAAAAGGCAGAGATTGGCAGACCGGATAAGAAAACACAACCCAACCACATGCTATTTACAAGAAACATACTTCCAATTCAACAACATAGGTAAGTTGGAAGTAAAAGACTTCTGGTTGCAAAATGGCAGTGTAGAAACAAACTGGCTTCACTCTCCCCTAAAGAAAACCAAAAACAAATATACAGCACCAAGATTTTCAACAGCAACATCCCAGAACACAAATATGAGAAATGAGAGAGTTCTCAAGGCCACAGAAAAGTGAAAAAACTGAGAAGTTGTTAAGAGAATCAGACTTCCATATCCACAACACATACCCCCAATTCTGCCCAGCACCAAGCACATAGAAAATCTGCCCCCAACTCATGGTTTTTATGCTGGAAAAGGTGAGACTGAGGTAGTCAATCAGTACCCCTACCATCTTGGGTGCCATGACAGAAGACCTTTTTTGCCTTAACACATAGGAAGCATTGTGACTGCCTGATGGGAGAAATATCCCTAAGAACAGGAAAAGACAAAGTGGGAATACAGGGCTATCATCCCTGGCCCTGGAAACTGCTCTACCAGTTGGCCTAAGGAGATGCCAAATCAGAATAGCCATTCATCAGCCCAATACTGTAGGAGATACATTCCACAGATCCCCTGGGCACAAACAGCTTTATTACATTAGTGGGATAATGCCTTTGGGACCTTCCCAATTCAAGACAGGCAGTGTTCCAATTATTTAATAAAGCCAAGATGAACCTGGACTTAAGGTGCCACCTAGAGCCAAAAAGGAGGCAGCAACCTAGCAGTAAAAATTTCCTAAGCAAATTTATCCAATAAAACCAAAACAAAACAGAAAAGACTGCAATAATAATCCTTCAATGCAAAGACATAGGTATATACACACAAGAAACAACAGAAAACAGGAAACTATGACTTCACCAAAAGGACAAAGCAAAAATCAAGTGACTGACTCTAACAAGATGGCAACTTGTGAACTCTCTGATAAAGAATTCAAAATAGAAATTTTAAGGAAACTCGGTGATCTCCAAGATAACAGAGAAAAGCAATTCAGAAATTTATCAGAAAAATTTAAAACAGATTGCAATAATAGAAAAAGTCAAACAGAAATCTTGGAACTGAAAAAGACAGATGCTTAACTCATTACAGGCGCTGAACAGCAAAATAGAACAAGCAGAGGAAAGAATCAGTGAGCTTGAAGATCAGCTATTAGAAAATACACAGTCAGAGGAGGAAAAAAGAATGAAAAGGAACAAAGGCTGCCTAAAAGATATAGAAAAGTACCTCAAAAGACCAAATCTAAGAAATATTGATCTCCAAGAGGGAACTGAGCAAGACCAAGAGGTAGAAAGCTTATTCAAAGAGATAATAACAGAAAACCTTCCAAACCTTGGGAAACATATAAATATCTAGGTACAGAAAGGCCTGAGGAAACCAGATTCAGCCCAAATAAGACTACCCTAAGAAATATAATAGTCAAACTCTCAGAGGCCAAGGACAAAGAAAGGATCCTAGTAACATGTAATGAAGCTCCAATACATCTGGCAACAGACTTCTCAACAAAAACCATACAAGCCAGGAAGGAATAAAATGACATATTCAAAATATTTAAAGAAAAAAAGCTGCCATCCAGTAATACTGTGTCGAGCAAAATTCTCCTTCAACTATGAGAGATAAAGTCTTTCCCAGACAAACAAAAGATGAGAGAAATTCACCAGACCCATCTTAAAAGAAATGCTAAAGGCAGTTTTTCAATCTAAAAGAAAACAACCAGTAATGTATAAAAATAAAATTTTTCAAGGTATAAAACCCATTGGTAAAATTAAATACACAGACAAACCCAGAATACTCTATAACTGTAATGATGGTATGCAATCCACATATAACACTAGTATGAGGCCCAAAAGACAAACCTGTCAAACACAACAATAGCTAAAGCAACTGGTTAAGAGTAGAGAATGTAAAAATTGAGACAACTAAAAGTCAAAATGTGGGGGGATGGAGTTAAAGTGTAGAATATTTTGTCTTTTACCTTTGTTTAAGTCTATCTTTATATTTTTGATCTAAGATAAGTTGTCATCTCTTTAAAATAACTTGTTATATCTATAAGTGTTTTCTGTAAGCATTTCTGTATGGTAACCATAGGGCAAAAATCTATAGTAGAATCACTAAAAATAAAAAACAACAAATTAAAACATACTACCAGAGAAAATCACTTAAACATAAAGCAAGAAAAAAGGAAAGAGTCTCAAAACAAGCAGAAAATAAGCAATAAATGGCAGTAATAACTCATTGCTTATTAATAGTGACAATGAATATAAATTGTCTCAATTCGCCAATTAAAAGGCAGAGTGGATGAATGGATAAAGAAACAAAATGCAACTCTATGCTGCCTTCAAGAAACCCACTTCACTTATAAAGACACACATAGACTGGAAGTGAAGAGGTGGAAAAAGATATTCCACGTGTACCTGCAAACTAAAAAGAACAGCAGTGTCAATATTTACACCAGATAAAATAGATTGCCAATGTAAGTTTGTAAAAAGAGACAAAGTCATTATATAATGATAAAGGGGTCAATTCAGCAAGAGGATATAACAAATATATATGCACCCAACACCAGTTTCCAAATATATAAAGCAAACATTAATAAATCTAAAAGGAGAGATATACTACAATAAAAATAATTGCAATATATTACAGTATGTTATACTATTCTAGTTGGAGACTTTAACACCCCACTGACAGGAACAGATCATCTAGATACAAAATCAACAAATAAACAGCTGAGTTAAACTACACGCTAGATCTAATAGGCCTAACTGACATTTACAGAGCATTCCATCCAACTGCTGAAGAATACACATTCTTTCCTCAGCACATGAAACATTCTCCAGAATGGGCCATATGTTAGGCCACAAAACAAATCTGAACAAATTCAGAAAATAGAAATTATATCAAGTCTCTCTTCTCACCAAAATGTGATAAAACTAGAAATCAATAAGAAAAACTTTGAAAACTACACAAACAAATAGAAATTAATATGCTTCTGAATAATCAATGAGTTAATAAAGAAATTAAGGAAGTTTTAAAGTGTCTTGAAGCAAACAAAAATAGAAATATAACACATCAAAATGTATGAGATATGCAAAAGCAACACTAAGAGAGAAGTTTATAACAATAAACATCTGTATCAAAAAAGTAGAAAGACTTCAAATAAATAACCTAATGATGAAAATCAAGGAACTAAGAAAAGCAAGAATAAACCAAACCCAAAATTAGTAAAAAGAAAGCAATGATGAAGATTAGAACAGAAATATATGAAATCAAGATTTTTAAAAAACTTTTCTTTTAAGTTCAGGGGTACAAGTATAGGTTTGTTACATAGGTAAACTTGTATCATGGAGGTTTGTTATACAGATTATTTCATCATCCAGGTATTAAACCTACTACCCATTATTTATGTTTTTATGCCCAACAAAAGGCCCCGGTGCGTGTTGTTCTTCTCTAGGTGTCCATGTGTTCTCATCTTTTAGCTCCCGTTTATAATTGAGAACATGCAGTATTTGGTTTTCTGTTCCTGCATTAGTTTGCTAAGGATAATGGCCTCCAGCTCCATCCATGTCCCTGCAAAAGATGTAATTTCATTCTGTTTTATGGCTGCATAGTATTCCATGGTGTATATGTGCCACGTTTGCTTTATTCAGTCTATCACTGATGGGCATTTAGGCTCATCCCATTTCTTTGTTATTGTGAATAGTGCTGCAATGAACATACGTGTGCATGTGTCTTTAGGACAGAATAATTTATATTCCTTTTGGTATATACCCAGCAATGGGTTTGCTAGGTCAAATGATATTTCTGTCTTTAGGTTTCTGAGGAATTGCCACACTGTCTTCCACAACAGCTGAACTAAGATTTTTTTGAAAATACAAAAGATAAATGAAATGAAATGAAATGTTGATTTTTGAAAAAAATTTTAAAATGACAATCTTTAGCTAGTCTAAGGAAAAAAGAGAGATGACGCAAATAAATAAAATCAGAAATGAAAAAGGAGATGTAACAACTGATACCACAAAATACATAGAATTATTATACACCATTATGAACAACTATATGACAACAAATTGGAAACCAAGAAGAAATAGATAAATTACTGGACACATACAACCTACCAAGACTGAACCATGAAGAAATAGAAAGCCTCAACAAACAAATAATGAATAACAAGATCAAAGCCATAATAAAAAGTCTCTCATCAAAGAAAAGCTCAGGAACTGACAGCTTCACTGCCGAATTTTACCAATTATTTAGAGAACTAATACCAATCCTACTTAAAACTCCAAAAAAAATTACACTAAAGAGTAGGAAATACTTCCAAACTCATTCTAGAAGACCAGCATTATCATATAACAAACCTGATAAGGAAAAAACAAAAAAAGAAAACTACAGGTCAATATCCTTGATAAACATATGTGCAAAAATTCTCAACAAAATGCTATGAAACTTAATCCAAGAACACATCAAAAAGATAACACACCATGATCAAGTGAGATTTATCCCATGGATGCAAGGATGGTTCAACATATGCAAATCACTAAATGTGATATATCCCATCAACAGAATAAAGGACACAACCTATACGATAATTTCAATTGATTCAGAAAAAGGACAATTTTATAAAATTCAACATTCTTTCATGATAAAAATCCTCAACAAATTAGGCATGGAAGGAACATACTTTACATAATAAGTGCCATATATGACAAACCCACAGCTGACATCATGCCAAACGGACAAATGCTGAAAGTCTTTCCCTCTAAGAAATGGAACAAGATAAGGATGCCCACTATCACCACTCTAATGCATCATAGTCTTAAAAGTTCCAGCCAGAGCAATTAGGCAAGAGAAAGAAATAAAGGGCATCCAAATTGGAAAAGAGGAAGTCAAATTGTCCCTCTCTACAGATGATATGAGTTTATATCTAGAAAATCCTAAAGCCTCCACCAGACAAATCTTAGAACTGATCAATACACTCAGTAAAGTTGCAGGATACAAAATCAACATATAAAAATTAGTAGCATTTATTAAATATATGCACCAAGAGTAACTATCTGAAAAAAGAAATTAAGAAAGTAATCCCATTTACAATAGCTACAAAAAATATAAAATATGTAGAAATCAATCTAAAGAAAGATCTATACAAGAAAAACTATAAAACTCTGATGAAATAAATTGAAGAGAACACAAAAAAATGAAAAGATATTTCATGCCCATGGAGTGGAAGAATTAACATTGTTAACATGTTCATACAACCCAAAGCAATCAACAGATTCAATGCAATCCCTATCAAAATACCAATGACATTCTTCACAAAAATAGAAAAAAAGTTTAAAATTTATATGGACTCACAAAAGACCCCAAATAGCCAAAGCAATCCTGCTCAGAAAGAAAAATGCTGGAGGCATCATATTACCTGACTTCAAAATTTACTACAAAAGTGCAGCAACAAAAACAGCATGATACTGGCATAAAAATAGATATATAAGCCAATAGAACAGAATAGAGAGCTCATTTATTAATCCATGCATTTAGAGCCAACTCATCTTTGACAAAGGCACCAAGAACATACAATGGGGAAAAGACAATCTTTTCAATAAGCAGTGATGGGAAAACGGAATAACTACAGGCACAAGAATGAAACTAGACTCCTATCTCTATCTCTCCATACACAAAAATCAAATTAAAATGGATTAAAGACTTAAATCTAAGTCCTGAAACTATGAACCTACTAGAAGAAAAACACTGGGGAAATGCTCCAGGATATTGATCTGGGCAAACATGTTTCAAGTAAGACCTCAAAAGCATGGGAAACCAAAGCAAAAGTAGACAAATGGGATGACATCAAGCTAAAAAGCTTCTGATTGCACAGGAAATGATCAACAAAGTGAAGAGACAACATGCAGAATTGGAGAAAATATTTGTAAACTATTCATCTGACAAGAAATTAATAACCAGGATATATAAGAAGCTCGAACAACTCAATAGGAAAAAAGTGATTAATCTAATTAAATATTGGGCAAACAAACAGATTAGATATTTCTCCAAAGAAGACACAGAAATGGCCAACAACTGTATGACAAAATGCTCAACATTATTAATCATCAGAGAAATGCAAATCAAAACCATAATGAGGTAAAATCTCACCCCAGTTAAAATGGCTTTTATCCAAAAGACAGGCAATAACAGATGCTGGCAAGGATGTAGAAAAAGGGAAACCCTCATATGCTGTTGGTGGGAATGTAAATTAGTACAGCAACTATGGAGAAGAGTATGGAGATTCCTTAAAAAACTAACCACTACCAGGTATATATCCAAAAGAAAGGAAATCAATATATTGAAGGGATATCTGCACTCCCTTATTTATTGCAACACTATTGACAATAGCCAAGACACGGAATCAATCTAAGTGCCTATCAACAGATGAATGAATAAAGAAAATGCAGTATATACAAACAATGGAATATTATTCAGTCATTAAAAAGAATGAAATCCTGTTATTTACAACAACATGGATAGAACTGAAGGTCATTATGTGAAATAAGCCAAGCAAAAAGAGACAAATGTTGCATGTTCTCACCGATATATGTGGGAGCTAAGAAAGTAGATCTCATGAAGATAGAATAGATTGGTGATTACTAGAGGCTGGGAATGGTAGAGGGAAGGGAGGGATGAAGGGGGAAAATATATATAAATGTATTTATTACCATTAAACCATACATTTAAGAATAAGCATTCTACTATAAAGACACATGCACATGTATGTTTATTGTGGCACTGTTCACAATAGCAAAGACTTGGAACCAACCCAAATGCCCATCGATGATAGACTGGATAAAGCAAATGTGGCACATATACATCACGGAATACTATGCAGCCATAAAAAGGATGAGTTCATGTCCTTTGCAGGGACATGGATGAAGCTGGAAACCATCATTCTCAGCAAACTAACACAAGAACAAAAACCAAACTCCACATGTTCTCACTCATAAGTGGGAGCTGAACAATGAGAACACATGGACACGGGGGTGGGGGCATCACACACTGAGGCCTGTTGGTGGGTGAGGGGCTGGGGGAGGAATAGCATTAGGAGAAATACCTAATGTAGATGACGGGTTGGTGGGTACAGCAAGCCACCATGCATGTGTATACCTATGTGACAAACCTGCACGTTCTGCACATGTACCCCAGAACTTAAAGTATAATAAAAAAAATTCTCAATAACATACTGGCAAACCAAATCCAGCAGCCTATCAAAAAACTTATCCAACATGATCAAGTCAGCTTCATCCCCAGGATGCAAGCCTGGTTCAACATATGCAAATCAATAAATGTAATTCATCACATAAACAGAACTAAAGACAAAAAAAAAGAATGGCAAAGATCATAAATGTATAGGTGTATTTTACCTCAATTTTTAAAATGTAAATTTTTTTTTAAAAGTAAAAGAATGGAAAAAAGATATACTATGCAAAAATTGACCAAAAAATAGAGAGCAAGACAATCTTAAAATATACAAATAGTGTAAGCGATGATTTTAGATTATAATAAGTAATGTGAAGACAATAAAATGGTGTTATGTGATGGAAAGTGACTGAAACTCGGGGTATGCTTCTTTGGATTGAATTGGAAGACACTTCTCCAGAGGTAGCATCTAAGGTTATTTCTGAATGATATGAAGGAGCCAGTTATGCAAAGATCTGAGCACAGTATGGAAAAGGAAAAGGAACTTGAGTGCATAGAGACAAGGCAGGAATGAGCTTGAAGTGTTACCAGAACAGCAAGAAGGCCATTGTATCTGGCAGTACTGTCATCTAACAGGGGATAGGATCAAGGGGGTAGGCAGAGGTCAGATAATGTAGGGCATTGTCAAACTTAGATTTACTTCTGAGCACAATGTGAAGCTTCTGGAGGCTATTAAGCTACGGAGCAGCATGATTTAATTCCTATATTTCTAAAGAACACTCAAGCTGCTGTGGGGAGTACCGGCATAGCATGACAAAAATGGAAACCAGGGAGACCAAAGCTCTCATAGTTCTCTTGTTCTCAGAAAGCCTTAAAGGCACACATGATAAAAGAGGCAGGACTAAGGAAAGGTGTGAGAACAATAGGTGGAAGTAAGAGGAAATTGAAAAGAGTGTAGACAGGCAATGGGTAAGGAATTGGGAATGACTGAAATAATGGAAGTAATATTAGGGAATTAAAGAAGAGTATGGGACAGAGGATACCCCACAAAACTAAAGATCACAGTTTGTCCTGGAAGTCCATCTCTATAGATTTTGGAATGCAGTCTACAACAAGAAAAGCTCTGGGTATCATCAGGAAATATACTGAGCCAAATACAGAACAAAATTCTATCCTTCTTAAAAACTCATAGATAAGTCACACCAGAAATACCATGTGACTTTCCGGTTAATGAACCTCAAAACAAACAAAACAATGAGGCTGGAGAAGGTCCAAAGACACAAAATTAAAATAATAAAAGATATCTATTTGAACACAAACTAAAATAACTAAGTTTCTCTCTTATGAAAATATTAAGACTGTAGAGCAATGCAGATAAATATCCCCCAAAACATGGATCAGGTATTATCTCTTCAATGTACTCCAAAGTATTAGAACAAGCACTCTCTTAAAACTTAAAAAGTAGCCTGGGCCTGGTAGCTGATGCCTGTAATCCCAACACTTTGGAAGGCCAAGGCAGGAAGATGGTTTGAGCCCAGGAGCTCAAGACCAGCCTGGGCAACACAGTGAGACCCTATCTCAGAAAAAACTTAGCCATGCATGGTGGCATGACTGTAGTCCTGGCTACTCAAGAGGCTGAGATAAGAGAATTGCTTGAGCCCCGGAGGTCGAAGTGGCAGTGAGCTGTGACTGCACAACTGCCCTCCAGCAGCGTGAGTCATAGTGAGACTCTGTCTCAAAATAATAATAATAATAATTTTACAATAAATACTTTACATGGGGGGAAGAATATGAAAGTGTCTCCCCATTTAATCACAAAACATGAATTCAAAAGGATGTGGAATAAAAAATTAACAAACCAAAGAATACTCTGCTGGTTTGGAGTTTCAGAAAGAATTCTCAGAAATAATGATAAAAAACAAAATTCTATTAAAATAGGGAGAGAAGAGTGGAATGGCTCTTTCAACACCATGATAACAAATTTTCTTATATAGTGTTTGAGCACAGTACACCTTTAGGAAAAGTTCAAAAATTTTTGAACCATCATTAATTTTCAAACAATTTTTATATGACATATGGACGTGGCAATGACAAAGCACAATGTTCCCTCAGTGCTGCCATGAACACTTAAAGCACCAATTGCCAACATAGCCAGAAAATTGGTAGAAGGACTATACAGTTTTATAGACTCATCAGTTACTTTGTCATGTGCCTTAGTAAATAAGGTAACTTCCAGACTGAGAGGCTGAGCACTAGAGCTCATAAATGTTTATTAAAAATCAATATATGATTTTTAAAAATAGATAAATCCTTGAACTTCCAGTTAAATATGAAGAATTCAACGTACTTTGTTTCTACTGTCTCTCTTGAAATTCATTAAAATGATGGTGAAAAGATTTAAAGCTCGTAAGAATAAAGTAAGTCCAAGAAGCAATAACACAGACTAAATTTTGGAAGCTAGGAAGAGGATTAGGGAACAAGAAAAGTCCCAAATCAAAGAAACTGGAAGCTAGCTTTTTTTGGACCTTAGAATCCAAGAGATTCTCAGAAATTGGAGTCATCATAGCATGCAATTGAATTTGATACAGGAGGACTGTTAAAGAATTTGTATAACATGCTATTGAAAACACAGATTCCCTCCTCCACTCCCACAGATAACTTAGAGAGATTAAATCAGGGAGACTGTATATATATAAAACCCAGGCAAGCTGAAAAACAGAAGGATTAAGTGAATGTCTGTATACTGAACAATAAGATGCATGGGTCCTCTCTCCTATTTGTCTCCAAGAACACTAGCAGACTTTAAATATCTTAGATAAGAAGTTAAAAGAATCATCTCTGAATTAACTGACCAGCACAAGTTAGGGAAAAATAAAACTACAATAATAATTGAAATTCCATTCCTGAAAGACCCAAGCCAAATAACCCTTTGGTGAGGACACCAATCAGCAACCTACATCTCTGCCACAAACATATACACACTTAAATTGACACACAACACTTCCAAACAGCTTTCTGGTGCCTCACTCTTCAATGTGAACAGGTAGACAAGCAACATCAGATATTTTAGAAAAGCCTCCTACATGAAACAAAGACCAAAATGAACTGGAAAGTCAGAAACAGATGTCTTAAAGGGAGCCTGATATTTTACTTATTGTCTTTAAAGATGAAGAAAAAAATACTATATATATGAAGAAAAGAATGGCAAATTTTAAAGAAACACTCAAAGATCAAGAAAAAACTCTTGGGAATTAAAAATAAGATAGAAGAAATGTCAAGAAGAATTAGAAGACTTGGTTAAAGAAATCTCCAGAAAGTAGAGCAAATAAAAAAATAGAAAATGGGAAGGAGAAAAAAAGAAAATTTAACAATGAGTCCAGGATGTCTACCATCCAACTAACAAGAGTTCCAGAAAGAGAGACAGGAAATAAAGGAGAGGAAAGGAAATAAAGGAAATTATCAAATAAATAATGCACAAAATGTTTCAGAATTGATAAAGTTAAATTTCCAAATTGGGAGTGGTTAACACAATAGACAGAAAAAGACTCACGCTGAAACAAAAGTGTATCATCATGAAATTTCTCCACATAAGAGATAAAAATACATACACTAGAAACTTTCAGAGAGATAAATAATGCAGGCAACAAAGAAAGGATAAGGCATCAGAATGGCATTAAACTTCTCACTGGAATAAAGTATGCAATAGAGAAATACCTTCAATATCCTAAGGGAAAATTACTTCCATCCTCAAAGAACTCTAAGATAAAAATAAAGATACTTTTAGATATATAAATCATCAAAAATCTATTTTCCATGTGTTCTTTTTCAAGATCCTGAAGGAGATACTTATCCAAATTAGAGACTAACCCACTGTATTAGTGTTCTATTGCTGCTATAACAAGTTACCACAAACTTAGTGGTATAAAACAACTTACATTTATTATTTTACAGTTCTGCAAGTCAGAAGTCCTAAAATCAATGTGTTAGCAGCCAGCAACCTTGCATTCCTGCTAGAAGATCTACAGAAAATCCTTTTTCTTGCCATTTCCAGCTTCTAGAGGCTGCTCTCACTCCTAGGTCCATGGCCCTTTCATCTGTCTTCAAAGCCAACAGCATAACATCTTTGAATATCTCTGACTCTGATACTGACTCTCCTGCCTCACTCTTTCACTTATAAGGACTCATGTAATTACATTGGCCCCACACAGATAATCCAGAATAATATCCTCAAGATCATTAATCAGTGGACAGCAGCGATCAGAGGCTCCCAACGAAAAAAAAGCAAAATAAACATGTGAATCCTTCACCGCCAATCAAGGTATCCAGGTTCTCTCACCAGAAATGACTAGGTGGCTGGCATAATCCACGGAGAGGAAGAGCAGTGTGGTGTGGCAGCCCACCTAAGAGCCACACAGAGCAGAGGAGCCCCCACCTCCCAACCAAGGGAGGCAGTGAGTGAGCGTGCTACCCAGCCAGGGAAACCATGCTATTTCCACAGAACTGCGTAACCCAGATCGAAAGATCCCACTCCCAAACCCATACCACCAGGGCCTAGTTTCCCAACCCCAGAGCTGCACAGTTCTCAACAGCCTCTCAGCTAGAATCTGCTTAAGCCCACTGAGCTCCTGGGGAAAGGGGCAACCAGTACTACAGCTGTGGCTGCCTGCTGTCTAAGCCATTTCAGCTCACTGGGGGAGGCGCAGCAGCCAGCACTGGGACTCACAACTGCCTAACACCCTAACCTCCCTGGGCAGGGGAAAGGTGGCATCCATCTCTGTAGGTCCAGGCCACACTTTTCCTCTCCTGGAGCCAGGGAGTCTGGATGGCTTGGTCCCAAGACATGTCCTCCACAGCCCAATATACCAGCTGTGGCAGACTGCACTCAGAGTGCCTCTTCAGGCCTCATCCTGACTCATCCTTCCTCACTGGGTCGGGCCACCCTGCAGGAACTCCAGTAACTCCAACCAGATGCTCAGGGACAGAACCCAGATCTCACTGGCCCTGAGACCCTAGGGGAAGGGGTGGCCACAGTCTCTGTGGACCAGCAGACTTAGCCTTTCCTCCTGGTAGTTCTGAGGAATCCAGGCAGACCAGATGAGTGGGTTACCCCAAGCGATGCTCACCTCCTCCACCAAGGGACAGTTAAAGTACTTTGTTAAAAGAGTCCAGTTCCCAGACGGGCACGGTAGCTCATGCCTGTAATCCCAGAACCTTGGGAGGCCGAGGTGGGCGGATCACCATGTCAGGAGATCAAGACCATCCTGGCTAACACAGTGAAACCCCATCTCTACTAAAAATACAAAAACAAAAAAATTAGCCAGGCGTGGTGGCAAGCACCCTTAGTCCCAGCTACTCAGGAGGCTGAGGCAGGAGAATGGCATGAACACAAGAGGCAGAGCTTGCAGTGAGCTGAGATGGTGCCACTGCACTCCAGCCTGGGCGACAGAGCACGACTACATCTAAAAAAAAAGGGGGGGCCTACTCCAATATGGTCAAATAGCAACAGCTCGAGTCTGCAGCTCCCAGTGTGACTGACTCAGAAGAGAGGAGATTACTGTATTTCCAACTGAGCCTCCACTGGTAATACCCAGGCAAACAGGATCTGGAGTGGACCTCCAGCAAACTCCAACAGACCTGCAGCTGAGGAACCTGACTGTTAGAAGGAAAACTAACAAACAGAAAAAAATAGCATCAACATCAACAAAAAGGACATACACACCAAAACCCCAACTGTAGGTCACCAACATCAAAGACCAAAGGTAGATAAAACCACAAAGATGGGGAGAAACCAGAGCAGAAAAGCTGAAAATTCTAAAAGCCAGAGCGCCTCTTCTCCTTCAAAGGATCGCAGCTCCTCGCCAACAATGGAACTAAGCTGGACAGAGAATGACTTTGACGAGTTGACAGAAGTAGGCTTTAGAAGGTCGGTAATAACGAACTTCTCCAAGCTAACGGAGGATGTTCAAACCCATTGCAAGGAAGCTAAAAACCTTGAAAAAAGATTAGATAAATGGCTAACTAGAATAAACAGTGTAGAGAAGACCTTAAATGACCCGATGGAGCTGGAAACCACGGCATGAGAACTACGCAATGCATGCACAAGTTTCAACAGCCAATTCAATCAAGTGGAAGAAAGGGTATCAGTGATTGAAAATCAAATCAATGGAATAAACTGAAAAGAGAAGTTTAGAGAAAAAAAGAGTAAAAAGAAACAAAGACTCCAAGAAATATGGGACTATGTGAAAAGACCAAACCTACATTTGATTGGTGTACCTAAAAGTGATGAGGAGAATGGAACCAAGTTGGAAAACACTCCTCAGGATATTATCCAGGAGAACTTCCCGAACGTAGCAAGGCAGGCCAACATTCTAATTCAGGAAATACCGAGAACACCTTTACAGACAAGCAAATGCTGAGAGATTTTGTCACCACCAGGCCTGCCTTACAAGAGCTCCTGAAGGAAGCACTAAAGATGGAAAGGAACAACCGGTACCACTGCAAAAACATGCCACTGCATGTTTTGCATACCCACTACAAAAACATGCCAAATTATAAAGACTATCGATGCCAGGAAGAAACTGCATCAACTAATGGGCAAAATCACTAGCTAACATCATAATGTCAGGATCAAATTCACAAATAACAATATTAACCTTAAATGTAACTGGGCTAAATGCTCCAATTAAAAGACACAGACTGGCAAATTGGATAAAGAGTCAAGACTCATCACTGTGCTATATTCAGGAGAACCATCTCACGTGCAGAGACACACATAGGCTCAAAATAAAGGGATGGAGGAAGATCTCCCAAGCAAATGGAAACCAAAAAAAAGCAGGAGTTGCAATCCTAGTCTCTGATAAAACAGACTTTAAACCAACAAAGATCAAAAAAGACAAAGAAGGCCATTACACAATGGTAAGGGATCAATTCAACAAGAAGAACTAACTATCGTAATATATATGCACCCAATACAGGAGCACCCAGATTCATAAAACAAGTCCTTAGAGACCTACAAAGAGACTTAGACTCCCACACAATATTAATGGGAGACTTTAACACCCCATTCTCAATATTAGACCAATCAACAAGACAGAAGGTTAACAAGGATATCCAGGACTTGAACTCAGCTCTGCACCAAGCTGACATAATAGACATCTACAGAAATCTCCACCCCAAATCAACAGAATATACATTCTTCTCAGCAACACATCACACTTATTCCAAAATTGACCACATAGTTGGAAGTAAAGCTCTCCTCAGCAAATGTAAAAGAACAGAAATCACAACAAACTGTCAGACCACACTGCAATCAAATTAGAACTCAGGATTAAGAAAATCATTCAAAACCGCACAACTACATGGAAACTGAACAACCTGCTCCTGAATGACTAGTGGGTAAATAATGAAATGAAGGCAGAAATAAAGATGTTCTTTGAAAACAATGAGAACAAAGACACAACATACAAGAATCTCTGAGACACATTTAAAGCAGTGTGTAGAGGGAAATGTATAGCACTAAATGCCCACAAGAGAAAGCAAGAAAGATCTAAAATTGACACCCTAACATCACAATTAAAAGAACTAGAGAAGCAAGAGCAAACAAATTCAAACGCTAGCACAAGGCAAGAAAACCAAGATCAGAGCAGAACTGAAGGAGATAGAGACACAAAAAACCTTTCAAAAAATCAACAAATCCAAGAGCTGGTTTTTTGAAATGATAAACAAAATAGACAGACCTCTAGCAAGACTAATAAAGAAGAAAAGAGAGAAGAATCAAATAGACACAATAAAAAATGATAAAGGGGATCTCACCACCAAACCCACAGAAATACAAACTACCATCTGAGAATACTATAAACACCTCCTTGCAAATACACTAGAAAATCTAGAAGAAATGGATAAATTCCTGGACACACACACCCTCCCAAGATTAAACCAGGAAGAAGTTGAATCTCTGAATAGACCAATAACAGGATCTGAAATTGAGGCAATAATGAGTAGCCTACCAACCAAAAAAAGTCCAGGAACAGATGGATTCATAGCCAAATTCTACCAGAGGTACAAAGAGGAGTTGGTACCATTCCTTCTGAAACTATTCCAATCAATAGAAAAAGAAGAAATCCTCCCTAACTCATTTTCTGAGGCCAGCATCATCCTGATACCAAAGCCTGGCAGAGAGACAACCAAAAAAGAGAATTTTAGACCAATATCCCTGATGAACATTGATGCAAAAATCCTCAATAAAATACTGGCAAACCGAATCCAGCAGCATCAAAAAGCTTATACACCATGATCAACTCAGCTTCATCCCTGGGATGCAAGGCTGGTTCAACATATACAAATCAATAAACGTAATCCATCATATAAACAGAACCAATGACAAAAACCACTTGATTATCTCAATAGATGCAGAAAAGGCCTTTGGCAAATTTCAACAGCGCTTCGCGCTAGAAACTCTCAATAAACTAGGTATTGATGAAACATATCTCAAAATAATAAGAGCTATTTATGACAAACCCACAGCCAATATCATACTGCATGGGCAAAAACTGGAAGCATTCCCTTTGAAATCTGGCACAAGACAGGGATGCCCTCTCTCACCACTCCTATTCAACATAGTGTTGGAAGTTCTGGCAAGGGCAATCAGGCAAGAGAAAGAAATAAAGGGTATTCAATTCGGAAAAGAGGAACTCAAATTGTCCCTGTTTGCAGATGACATGATTGTATATTTAGAAAACTCCATCGTCTCAGCCCAAAATCTCCTTTAGCTGATAAGCAACCTCAGCAAAGTCTCAGGATACAAAATCAATGTGCAAAAATCACAAGTATTCCTATACATCAAGAACAGACAAACAGAGAGCCAAATCATGAGTGAACTCCCATTCACAATTGCTACAAAGAGAATAAAATACCTAGGAATCCAACTTAGAAGAGATGTGAAGGACTTCTTCAAGGAGAACTACAAACCACTGCTCAATGAAATAAAGGAGGACACAAACAAATGGAAGAACATTCCATGCTCATGGATAGGAAGAATCAATACCGTGAAAATGGCCATATTGCCCCAGGCAATTTATACATTCAATGCCATCCCCATCAAGCTACCAATGACTTTCTTCACAGAATTGGAAAAAACTACTTTAACTTTCATATGGAACCAAAAAAGAGCCCACATTGCCAAGACAATCCTAAGCAAAAAGAACAAAGCTGGAGGCATCACACTACCTCCAAGGCTACAGTAACCAAAACAGCATGGTACTGGTACCAAAACAGAGAAATAGACCAATGGAACAGCACAGGGGCCTCAGAAATAACACCACACGTCTACAACCATCGGATCTTTGACAAACCTGACAAAAGCAAGAAATGGGGAAAGGATTCCCTATTTAATAAATGGTGCTGGGAAAACTGGCTAGCCAGATGTAGAAAGCTGAAACTGGATCCCTTCCTTACACCTTATACAAAAATTAATTCAAGATGGATTAAAGACTTAAATGTTAGACCTAAAACCATAAAAAAAAAAACCTAGAAGAAAACCTAGACAATACCATTCAGGACATAGGCATGGGCAAGGACTTCATAAATAAAACACTGAAAGCAATAGCAACAAAAGCCAAAATAGACAAATGGGATTTAATTAAACTGAAGAGCTTCTGCACAGCAAAACAAACTACTATCAGAGTGAACAGGGACCCTACAGAATGGGAGAAAATTTCTGCAATCTACTCATCTGACAAAGGGCTAATATCCAGAATCTACAAAGAACTTAGACAAATTTACAAGAAAAAAACAACCCCATCAAAAAGTGAGCAAAGGATATGAACAGACACTTCTCAAAACATGACATTTATGCAGCCAACAGACATATGAAAAAATGCTCATCATCACTGGTCATCAGAGAAATGCAAATCAAAACCACAATGAAATACCATCTCTCACCAGTTAGAATGGCGATCATTAAAAAGTCAGGAAACAAAAGATGCTGCAGAGGATGTGGAGAAATAGGAACACTTTTACACTGTTGGTGGGAATGTAAACTAGTTCAACCATTGTGGAAGACAGTGTGGTGATTCCTCAAGAATCTAGAACTAGAAATAACATTTAACCCAGTGATCCCATTACTGGGTATATATCCAAAGGATTATAAATCATGCTGCTATAAAGACACATGCACACATATGTTTATTGCGGCACTATTCACAATAGCAAAGACTTGGAACCAACTCAAATGTCCGTCAATGATAGACTGGATTAAGAAAATGTGGTACATATACACCATTGAATACTATGCAGCCATAAAAAAGGATGAGTTCATGTCCTTTGCAGGGACATGGATGAAGCTGGAAACCATCGCTCTGAGCAAACTATCACAAGGACAGAAAACCAAACACCGCACGTTCTCACTCATAGGTGGGAATTGAACAATGAGAACACATGGACACAGGGCGGGGAACATCACACACCAGGGCCTGTCAGGGGGTGGGGGGTAGGGGGAGGGATAGCATTACGAGAAATATCTAATGTAAATGACAGTTAATGGGTGCAGCAAACCAACATGGCACATGTATTCCTATGTAACAAACCTGCACGTTGTGCACATCTACCCTAGAACTTAAAGTATAATAACAATAAAAAAAGAGTCCTGTTCCCTGTGCCACCCAACTAGGTGAGACCCTCCAACAGGAGTTGTCAGACTCCCTATAGAGGAGTGATCCTACTGGTATCATGTTTGTGCTCATTGAGGTCAGAAATCCCAGAGGAAGGAGGAGGGACCCATCTTTGCTGTTCTCCAGCTTCCTTGAATGGCATCTTTAGGCGCGGGAGTGAATCAGATGAATAGGGCCTGAAGTGACCCTCCAGCAAACCACAGCAGCCCTACAGAAGACGGACCCGACCTTTGAAAGAAAAACACAAAGCAGAAACAACAAGAATAAAAAAAGCCCACACAAAACATCCAAGGGTCAGCAGCCTCAAAGATCGAAACTAGACAAACCCATGAAGATGAGAAAGAATCAACGAAGCAAACACTGAAAACCCAAAAGGCCAGAGTGCCTTTTCTCCCCAAAATTGATCGCAACATCTCTCCAGCAAGGGCACAGAACTGAACGGAGAATGAGATGGATGAATTGACAGAAGTAGGATTCAGAAAATGGGTAATAAAAAAACTACACTGAGCTAAAGGAGCATGTTCTAACCCAATGCAAAGAAGCTAAGAACCTTGATAAAACGTTAGAGGCACTGCTAACTAGAATAACCAGTTTAGAGAGGAACATAAATGACCTGATGGAGCTGAAAAACATAGCACAAGAACCTCATGAAGCATACACAAGTATCAAGAGCTAAGTCGACCAAGCAGAAGAAAGGATATCAGAGTTTGAAGACCACCTTGCTGAAATAAGGCATCCAGACAAGATTAGAGAAAAAAAGAATGAAAAGGAATGAACAAAGCGTTCAAGAAATATGGGACTTCACAAAAAGACCAAAGTTAACAATTGATTGGAGTACCTGAAGGAGATGAGGAGAATGGAAACAAGCTGGAAAATACACTTCAGGATATTATCCCCAAACTAGAAAGACAGGCCAACATGCAAATTCAGGAAATATGGAGAACACCACTAAGATACTCCATGAGAAGATCTACCCCAAGACACATAATCATCAGATTCTCCAAGGTCAAAATGAAGAAAAAAATGTTAAGGGCAGCCAGAGAGAAAGGCTAGGTTACCTGCAAAGGGAAGCCCATCACACTAACAGCAGACCTCTCAGCAGAAACTCTACAAGTCAGAAGAGATTGGGGGACCAATATTCAACATTCTTAAAGAAAAGAATTTTCAACCCAGAATTTCATATTCAGCCAAACCATGCCTCATAAGTGAAGAAGAAATAAACTCCTTTCCAGACAAGCAAACTCTGAGGGATGTCGTTACCACCAGACCTGCCTTGCAAGAGCTCCTGAAAGAAGCACTAAATATGGAAAGGAAAAATCCATACCAGCCACTGCAAAAACATACCAAAATATAAAGACCAGTGACACTCTGTAGAAACTGCATCAACTACTGTGCAAAATAACCAGATGGCATCATGAGGACAGGATCAAATTCAAACAAAACAATATTAACCTTAAATGTAAATGGGCTAAATGCCCCAATTAAAAGACACAGACTGGCAAATTGGATAAAGAGTCAAGACCCATCAGTGTGCTATATTCAGCAGACCCATCTCAGGTTCAAAGACATACATAGGCTCAAAATAAACGGATGGAGAAAAATTTGCCAAGGAAATGGAAAGCAAAACAAGGCAGCGGTTGCAATCCTAGTCTCTGACAAAACAGATTTTAAACCAACAAAGATCAAAAAAGACAAAGAAAGGCAATACATAATGGTAAAGGGAAAAATTCAACAAGAAGAGCTAACTATTCTAAATGCATATGAACCCGATACAGGAGCACCCAGATTCATTAAACAAGTTCTTAGAGACCTACCAAGAGACTTAGACTCCCACACAATTATAGTGGGAGACTTTAACAACCCTCTGTCAATATTAGACAGGTCAGCAAGGCAGGATTAACTGACAATCAGACAGTTAATCCTAAATTAACAAGGATATTCAAGACTTGAACTCAGCTCTAGATCAAGTGGACCTAATAGACAACCACAGAACTCTCCACCCCAAATCAACAGAATATATATTCCTCTCAATGCCACATGGCACTTATTCTAAAATCAACCACACAATTGGAAGTAAAACACTCCTCAGTAAATGCAAAACAACTGAAATCATAACAAACAATCTATCAGACCATAGTGCAATCAATTTAGAACTCAAGATTAAGAAACTCACTCAAACCACACAACTACGTGGAAATTGAACAACCTGCTCCTGAATGACTCCTGGGTAAATAAAGAAATTAAGGCAGAAATCAAGAAGTTCTTTGAAATCAATGAGAACAAAGAGACAATGTACCAGAAACTCTGGGACACAGCTAAAGCAATGTTAAGATAGAAATTTATAGCACTAAATACCCACATCAGCAAGCTAGAAAGATCTCAAATCAACACCCTAACATCACAATTGAAAGAGCTAGAGAGGCAAGAGGAAACTATTCCAAAAGCTAGCAGAAGACAAGAAATAACTAAGATCAGACCAGAATTGAAGGAGATAGAGACATGAAAACCCCTTCAACAAATCAATGAATCCAGGAGCTGGTTTTTTGAAAACATTAACAAAATAGATAAACTGCTAACTAAACTAATAAAGAAGAAAAGAGAGAAGAATCAAATAGATACAATAAAAAATGATAAAGGGTATATCACCACTGATCCCACAGACATACAAACTACCATCAGAAAATACAATAAACACCTCTATGCAAATAAACTAGAAAATCTAGAAGAAACTGATAAGTTCCTGGAAACATACACCCTCCCAAGACTAAACCAGGAAGAAGTCGAATCCCTGAATAGAACAATAACAAGTTCTGAATTTGAGCCAGTAATTAATAGCCTACCAACCAAGAAAGCCCAGGGACAGACAGATACACAGCCAAATTCTACCAGAGATACAAAGAGGAGCTGGTACCATTCCTTCTGAAACTATTCCAAACAATTAAAAAGGAGCGACTCCACCCTAACTGATTTTATGAAGCCAGCATCATCCTGATACCTAAAATGGGAAGAGACACAACAAAAAAAGAAAACTTCAGGCCAATATCCCTAATGAACATAAATATGAAAATCCTCAATAAAATACTAGCAAACCGAATCCATCAGCACATCAAAAAGCTTATCCACCATGATTAAGTCAGTTTCATCCCTGGGATGCAAGGCTGGTTCAACATATGCAAATCAATAAATGTAATCCATCACATAAACAGAACCAAAGACAAAAAAACACATGTTTATCTCAATAGATGCAGTAAAGGCCTTTGGTATAACTCAACATCCCTTCATGATAAAAACTCAATAAACTAGGTGTTGATGGAACATATCTCAAAATAATAACAGCTATTTATGACAAACCCACAGCCAATATCATATTGAATGGGGAAAAGATGGAAGCATTCCCTTTGAAAACTGGCACAAGACAAGGATGCCCTCTCTTACCACTCCTATTCAATATAGTATTGGAAGTTCTGGCCAGGACAATCAGGCAAGAGAAAGAAATAAAGGGTATTCAAATAGGAAGAGAGGAAATCAAATTGTCTCTGTTTGCAGATAACATGATTTTTTATTTACAAAACCCCATCATCTCAGCCCAAAAACTCCTTAAACTGATAAGCAACTTCAGCAAAGTCTCAGGATACAAAATCAATGTGCAAAAATCACAAGCATTTCTATACACCAACAACAGACAAGCAGAAAGCCAAATCAGGAACGAACTCCCATTCACAATAACTACAAAGAAAATAAAATACGTAGGGATACAGCTACCAAGGGATGTGAAAGACCTCTTCAAGGAGAACTATAAACCACTGCTCAAGGAAATAAAAGAGGACACAAACAAATGGAAAAACATTCCATCCTCATGGATAGGAAGAATCAATATCATGAAAATGGCCATATTGCCCAAAGTAATTTATAGATTCAGTGCTATTCCCATCAAACTGCCATTGACATTCTTCACAGAGTTAGAAAAAAACTAATTTAAATTTCATATGGAATCAAAGAAGACCTTGTATAGCCAAGACAATCCTAAGCAAAAAGAACAAAGCTGGAAGCATCATGCTACCTGACTTCAAACTATACTACAAAGCTACAGTAAACAAAAGAGCATGGTACTGGTACCAAAAACAGACATATAGACAAACGTAACAGAACAGACACCTCAGAAATAACACCACACATTTACAACCATCTGATCTTCAACAAACCTGACAAAAACAGGCAATGGAGAAAGGACTTCCTATTCAAAAAATGGTGCTGGGAAAATGGGCTAGCCATATGCAGAAAACTAAAACTGGACCCCCTCCTTACACCTTATGCAAAAATTAACTCAAGATGGAATAAAGACTTAAATGTAAAACCCAAAACCATAAAAATCCTAGAAGAAGACCTAGGCAATACCATTCATGACATAGGCATGGGCAAACACTTCATGACAGAAATGCCAAAAGCAATTGTGGCAAAAGCCAAAATTGATGAATGGGATCTAATTAAACTAAAGAGCTTCTGCACAGAAAAATAAACTATCATCAGAGTGAATAGGCAACCTACAGAATGGGAGAAAATTTTTGCAATCTACCCATCTGACAAGGTCTAATATCCAGAAGGTACAAGGAACTTAAATTTACAAGAAAAAAAAACACACAACCCCATCAAAAAGTGGGCAAAGAATATGAACAGACACTTCTCAAAAGAAGATGTTTACACAGCCAACAAATATATGAAAAACAGCTCAATATCACTGGTCGTTAGAGAAATTAAAACCACAATGAAATCCCATCTCACACCAGTCAGAATGGTGACTATTAAAAAGCCAAAAAACAATAGATACTGGTGAGGCTGTAGAGAAATAGAAATGCTTTTACACTGTTGGTGGGAATGTAAATTAGTTCAACCATTGTGGAAGACAGTATGGCAATTCCTCAAGGATCTAGAACCAGAAATACCATTTGACTCAGCAATCTCATTACTGGATATATACCCAAAGGAATAGAAATTATTCTACTATAAAGACACATGCACACATATGTTTACTGCAATACTATTTACAATAGCAAAGTCATGGAACCAACCCAAATGCCCATCAATGACAGATTGGATAAAAAAAATGTGGTACATACACACCGTGGAATACTACGCAGGCATAAACAGGAATGAGATCATGTCCTTTGCAGGGACATGGATGAAGCTGGAAGCCATCATCCTCAGTAAACTGACAAAGGAACAGAAAACCAAACACTGCATATTCTCACTCATAAGTGGGAGTTGAACAATGAGAACACATGGACACAGGGAGGGGAACAACACATACTAGGCCTTGTTTGGGGGTGGGGGATGAGGGGAGGGATCTTAGAGGATGGGTCAATAGGTGCAGCAAACCACTGTGGCACACGTATACCTATGTAACAAACCTGCACATTCTGCACATGTATCCTGGAACTTAAAATAATTTTTTAAAAAAGTAAGCAGTGAAGCACAGACTAGAAATAATGTCTTCTGATTTGACTTATACATTTCTCTCCAGATTGTAATACGTAATTAGTATAACCTGTCCCATTATGGACACTAATCAGTGTGCAATCATTGAGATTCATTTGAAGGTATTACAATTCCATTTAATTTAGCCATTATTAAAATTAAGTTGCTTAAGAGGCTCATATACATATTTCTTAGTCATTTTGGAGTAGAAATAATTCTTTTAGTGTTGTTATTGGTGCTGCAGCTGCTGTAGGTTAATCTTATTACAGCTATTATCTTTTGATTTCATTTTGAATTTTCTTCTTTTATATAGATTTTTACAACTAAGAAAAAATAAATTCAGTTTAAAAAAAGATCTTTAATTGTATCTTCAAAGTCCCTTTTGCTATGTAAGGTGCATATATACAGATTTTGGGGATTAGGAAATGAACTTCTTTTGCAGGGCCATTATTCTGCCTATTATACCCAAGAAAAAAAAGAAGTTCACTTAGCCCAAGAAACAGAGCTCCCAATTTAAAAAAGAAAAAAAAAAAGGAGAGTGGGATCTCAGAATGATGCTATAATGAAAAATCAACCAGTTCCTATTAGAGCAAGAGAATGGAGAGCACAAAGAGAAATGTTTTCATGAAAAAGTTGGAATTAATAGACTGCTTAATGTGTTTGAGAGTTTGAAAAGAGGTTTATAGTTCTAAGGAAGAATTTGGGTATGAAAAAATGATAGGTAAAAAAACAAATGAAATTTTAAAACAAGTAAATCATTAATACTTGAGAAGACAAAAGGATACACAAGAAAGGAAATGCAATCATAACAAACTACATGGTTCAGATGAAAATAATATTTATATAGTTATCATAATAAACTCTGAAACATGATCTAATTAAAACTAATGATGTAACTATTTTTAAAGATAGTGGGAGTGGACTGGGCATAGTGGTTCATGCCTGCAATCCCAGCACTTTGGAAAGCCAAGATGGACTGATCACTAGAGCCCAGGAGTTCAAGACCAACCTGGGCAACATAGGGAGACCCTATCTCCTAAAAAAAATACAAAAATTAGATGGGCATGGTGGCATGCACCTTTAGTCCCAGCTACCGGGGAGGCTGAGGCAAGGGGATTGCTTGAGTCCTGGGAGGATGAGGCTGCAGTTAGCAGTGATCACACCACTGCACTCCAGCCTGGGCAACAGAGCAAGACCATGTCTGAAAAAACAAAAAAGATAGTGGGAGAGAGGAGATTATAAGAGGGCTAAAGTATCATTTTCAATAGAAGAAATCAAAACACAATGTGTAAAAGTAAAAAATCAAGACATAGTGTATTTTTGAAGTACTAGAGGTTAAAAAAATAAAAGATTAAAAGTGGTTGTCTCTAAAAAACAGAAACTGCAGGTGGGAATAAGTGCAACAAAAGAGAGTTGCCCTTCCTTTTACCTCTTTAGAACTATTTGACCTTTTAAACTTTGTATATCTGTAACTTGATAAAAGTAAAATGAAAAAGTACATGTCTACTAAGAGGATTTGTTGTATTAAAATAGGATATTATATATGCCTTTGCATCTTTATTCAGAGATGAGAGTGAAACTTCAGAGAGAAAAAAGATGTGAAAGTTGTTTTTCCACATTTGTCTGATGAAATAAGAGGATGCCTCACTTAGGTTTTATTTTTGTTTTGTTTTATTTTGGCTTTAAGAGAATTTATTTGGTTTCCAAACTTTTTCACAGAGTTGAAAACATTTAATTCAAATTCTTCACAACAATGAATAAAATATCTACTATTCACTTCCCAGCTCCAGTGTCACCTCCTCTGAAAGGCCTTCCCTGGCCTTAGATGGATATCTAAGGTAATATCACTCAACAGATACAATCAAGTCACCTTGCTTTATTTGCCTCATAGCACTGACCATTGTCTGACACTTTCTTGTTTATTCCTTGTTTTATTATCTGTGCCTCCTTCCTCTAATACAGGGGTCCCCAACCCCCAGGCCACAGACCAGTACAAGTCCGTGGCCTGTTAGGAAACAGGCTGCATGACAGGAGGTGAGCAGCAGGTGAGTGTTACCACCTGAGCTCTGCCTCCTGTCAGATCAGCAGTAGGTATTAGATTCTAATGAGAGTGTGAACCCTATTGGGAACTGTGCATCTGAGGGATCTAGGTTGCATGCTCCTCATGAGAATCTAACTGATGCCTGATGATCTCAGGTGGAACAGCTTCATCCTGAAACCATCCCCCCTTCATCTGCGGAAAAATTTTCTTCCCCAAAACCGGTCCCTTGTGCCAAAAAGTTTGGGGACTGCTTCTGTAGAATGTAAATTACAATAGAGCAAGCTGGTCTGCTGGTCCACTGACCCATCCCCCGCATCTATAAGAGTGCTGGTCCTTAATAGGGCTCAATCCGTATTTAACAATTCATATATAATTATGTGACTTAATTCTTTCCCCTACCTCCTTTTCCAATTATTTCTAAAACCATATACTTGAAAAATGTATTCATTTTAAATCTACTTTAGAGACTAGACCACATTTAATGGGAAGAGCATGGGAAATCCTATTGCCTGGTTTGGAATTCTGACTCCTGTTTTTAGCTGTGTTGGCTGGGTAAGTTACTTAATCATCCTAGGACTTGATTACCTCAGCTGTAAAATGGTGTTATTCATAATAGCTATGTCATACAGTTGTTTGTGGATCATTCACTTCATTTTCTTAAATTGACAGATAAATCATTTTTTATGTAAGAGAAAGGTAAGTTATTCCTTCTCTCTCATCCTGCACATCACTCTGAGCAAGGCCAAGATCACACAGAGTTAAGAAAATGGCTTGGCAAATGCTGAGCAGCTTCAGGGAACAGAAATACAGCAAACTTTTAAAAAAATGTTTAAAGCTCAGAAAATATTTTTTATATTTTCTGAGCGTTAAACATTCACATAATCTAGGTGCAATGTGGTCCAGGAAAATTTTCTCAAACAAGTGTATCTTAAACAAGAGCTCAGGTGAGAAGTGGGTCAACCTAACCTGAGAGTTTATGCAATATATGAATCATGAAAAGGGGAAATCCAAAAAGCAGGAAAGAAAAAACAAAGGACCTAGAAAAGGGAATATTATATCAGAATACGAATAGTGAGCCTCAAAGATATCAACACAAGACAGGCAAACAAGAAATGCAGGCAAAGAAATGACAGCAGAGACTTACAGGAAAGCAATAATGACTTTATTAATTTTCTAATCTGTAAGCTATCAGAGACACTAAGGAAAACAAATGAGCTAAATTACATTAAATAAAGATATAATAATTTGCAGCATGTCACCCTCAGTTGAAGAGGGTACTGTAAGGATAAGGAAGAGTTCACCTAGCTCTTCACTGTCATCCCCATAGCGTGACTTGTTCTTGAGGGTAAAAGACAACAGGTGGTAGCTGATTTTTTAAAAAATGCCCTGGGAATTTCCATAATATCCCATGGCAGGGGCAAAGGAATGCTTTGAACTGGGAAACAAATAACTAGAACCAATGAATTTTTTCAGAAGAAAGTATCTAATTTCCTGCAGATATCCCCAGAGTCTGCCTCAAGAGAAGGACATTACCTTCTGTGCCCTTCATAGGGAGTATCACTGCAAATAACTAAGTAATCTCCATTGGCAGAGCATGATCTACAGATGTATGTCTTAAGGAGACAATAGAATTAACATATTTTCAGCAATCCAAGATATCACAGACTCAGGGATTCCCCAAAGGTGATTGTTTAGCTGAGATAAAATTACTTTTCATTTGTTTGTAGCCCACAGGCCAGAGTAATGGGGCGGGGGAGGGGGGAATGCTGAGTGTTACTTGAATTGCTTCTGTTGGACCAGGAAAAATTGCATTCATTTTGCCATCAATAGAGTGGCTGGAACTTTAATGGGTTTTTAAGAGTTAGGCTCTTATTCAGTGCCTGCTGGGGCTGCTGCTCTTAAAATAAGACTACGCTGAACATTTTGTCAGAGTAGCAGTTGTCTGTGCAATGAGCGTGAAGCAGGAGGACACAAGATGTTTCAGGGAGCTTGGCATTTACTCATTACATAAACTTTTATAGAACATTTGTTTTTTGCAAGGTGTTATGCAACATACTTGGGAAGTGAAGTAAATAAATAAACTTATTTACATCCAGTCCAGTGGGGAAAGCAGACAAGAAACAGACAATTAGAGTTGGTAAGTGCTAAGAGAAGGTTAGTGCCAGGTTCTAATGAGGTTGTTATTCATCTGACCCTTGCCACAGAGACCCAAAGACTCCATCTAGGTCATGTACCACTGACCACAGGGGGTACAAGGCAACTCAGCAACTCAGATGAGACTTATTAGCACCAACAAACAAACAAAAAAAGAAAACTCAAAATGTATCTCCTGCTGATACTGGCTCAAGAACATCAGCACTGAATATTTAATATATACATTATATCAGTAATAGAAATTGGTAAGATGGAACCCTTGCTTGGGCCTATTTTCAGGCAGTGATACAAGAAAAAGACAGCTAATGATAAATGGTGTTACACAGAAAAGAGGACAATAGACTGATGACAGTGGCCTCCCCTCCTATTACCTCCCCCAGCCTCCCTCTACCCCATGCCAACAGCTTCCACTGGTATAACAGAAAATCAAAGGGAATTTTTACACAATGTATTTCAACTCTCTCCCTGACACTCTGCTATTAGGAACACTGCAAAGTGTCAATTGGGTCAGCTAGAAGTAAACTGTACTATGAAGTTTTATTTTTTGAGATTTTCCTGTTTGGGTATTTATTATGTCCTTCTGCTTTATTTAGTGTTTGTGTTTTGTAGAGATGCCTGAGAGTCCAATGTGACAAACTTTGAAGACAAGGTCTGAGATGGAAAAGGAGGTTTCTAGGCCTAGATCTATGAACAATTCTGATAAAGATAGTGACAAATGATTATAATTTTCCAAGTATTTTGCTGTTCTAGTGCAATAAAAGACACTGATTTCTTTTAAAAAAATCAATCTTTCCAACAAAAGCTGCTTATTAATTAGTTTTACATGGCCTGGTGGTAATCCAAGTTGCTATTCCATTGTGGGTGGTTTGAGGCAAAGAATTTAAAACGGCAGTGATAGCTCCAGCAAAATTGAAATAAACACTGAACCATAAGTGACAGCTATTTAACAAGTAGAGATTCTGATCTTTTTTATTTTTAATTTTTGTGGGTACACAGTACGTGTATATATTTATAGAGTGCATGAGATACTTTGATACAGGCATGCAATGCGTAATAATCACCATGGGAAATGGGGTATTCATCTGATCATTTTAAATGGCAATGGGAATCCTAGAACAGAGTAAAGCTTTCAGTAAAAAGGCCCAGGAAGCAAACTATTTAGTAATAGAACTTATTTCCTAGAAAAGGAAAAGCTACACAGTTGATGAGAACATACTAAGACTAGCATGTAAAATTATAGCACAGTATTAGGGCAAAATGAGTATGAGAAACAGTACAAGTCGATAACATATTAATGACATACAACATGATGCTCAAGAGGTTTTGAGTAATAAATTTTTTAAAAACTGCTTCTCGGTTGGGCTCAGTGGCTCACACCTGTAATCCCAGGACACTGGGAGGCCGAGGCTAGCAGATCACTTGAGGCCAGGAATTCGAGACCAGCCTGGCCAACATGATGAAACTCCATCTCTACAAAAATACAAAAATTAGCCAGGCTTGGAGGCATGTGCCTGTGGTCTCATCTACTCAGGAGGCTGAGGCATAAGAATCGCCTGAACCTGGGAGCTGGAGGTTACAGCAAGCTGAGATAGGGCCACTGCACTCCAGCCTGGGCAATGGAGCGAGACTCCATCTCAAATAAATAAATTAAGTTAACAAATAAAACTGCTTCTCTGTCAAAGTTGGTGAATCAACATATTTCACCAATAAATTAATGCCATAGCATTTATAAGGTTTGTATATAATCATGAATGTGAGAAAATATTATCTGCTGCAAAAAGTTGCCCTGAGGGCAATAAAAATATTCTGGAATTAGTGGTGGTACTTGCACAACCTTATAAATATACTGAAAATCAATGAGCTGTACATTTTTAAATGGTGAATTTTATGGTATGTGATTTATACCTCAATAAAAACAAAAGCTGCCCAAAACAAAGGCCAAAATAAATGATGACAAAAGACAACTAAAATGCCCTCCCTCAGTCACTCACCCTGTACTCTCATAGTGTTCACTTTCTCTAATATGGCCCTCATCAGGGTTGTCCCATGTTATAGTTAGCTTTGTAGTTCTCCAACTAAGTTTTAATTAGCTCAAGGACAATTAACACTAAGACATATTTATTTTGGCCAAATATTAACCACTTAATCACTTTCTAGTTTTGCCTGAGGCTTTGTAATATCCTCACTGTAGTAGAGTTGTTGAAACTTCAGGTAACAAGAATTTCGCCTAGCCCAACATATGCCCCATCAGAAGCATATAAAGTTTTAGCATGCATTTTTCTAGCCAAGGTCAGCTCTTTGGTCATAGAGAGTGACCAAATAGACCTAGTTTACTTTGCATCACCGTGATGGTTAATTTTATGTGTCAACTTAACTAGGCCATGGAATACCCAGATAGTTGATTAAATATTATTTTGGATGTGTCTGTGAGGATGTTTCTGGATGAGATTAACATTTGAATTGATAGACTAAGTAAAGTAGATTGCCCTCCCCAGTGTGGATAGGCTTCATTCAATCCATTGAAAGCCTGAATAGAATAAAATGGCTGAGTAAGATAGAATTCTCTTTTGTCTGCCAGACTGTCTTTGAGTTGTGACACTGGTCTTCTCCTGCCTTCCGACTCAGACTACAACTCACAACATTGGCTCTCCTGGCTATCAGATCTTTGGACTTGGACTGAAACTATTCCATTGGCTCTCCTGGATCTCCAGCTAGCCAGCTGCAGATCTCAGGACTTCTCAGCCTCCATATGATTCTGTTTCTCTGGAGAACCCTGACTAATAGTCACCCAGGGAGACTGAACTGGTCTCTAGAAGAGTGATATTTGTATAGATCAAGTCAACTTGATGGCTGTGGAGTACAGAGAGTGACTGAAGAACCCAGACAAGGCTATATCTTTGTTTTCTTCTTATTCCTCTTATCTAAATCTGGAGAGAGCCCCAAACTGATGTGATTCCAACAAACATTTTAGTCTTTCAAGCCATTGACCTATTCTGAGTACATATGCCACCTCAATTTATTCCTGGGGTTATCCAAATTAATGGGACATAACACTTGGGTACCCAATGGACACCAGTGGATATATTGCTGGGAACCAAAAGCACAGTAATAATGGCTGAAGGCAAGTTTTCCTTGTAGAGAATGCATCTGTTTCTCTCCATACTCTTACAGCCTTCAGTTCCCAAAGGAAGGTTTAATCCCATCATCAAAGTTAAAGATAAAGGCCTAATATGTCTGCTCTTCCCTAAATATCCTGATATAGCCAGTGTCGTTAAAGCAAATTCCAATTTTAAAAAAGAGATAGCATAGCACAAAATATGAGATTGGAGACTATCTCAGAACATTGAGAGAATGTTCTGTCAGCAAGAAGACATACATCAACATCCTATTTGATGGTATAAATGAAACAACTTGTCAGATAAGTGTGGCTTTCTCACTGCCAAAATCCTCCTATAACTTACTAGTATCTCTGCAGCTCTAACCTTTGACATCTGCCTTTTAACACCATTAAGGCTGAGATTTTCCTGTGTCACAGTTGGGTTTAGGGAGCAGCCCTAGGCCAGAAAGGCACAAACTTGCAGTTCTTACCCAATGCAGTAGTCTTTCAAGGGTGTATTTTTCTCAATTTCTGTCTGTCTTTGGGCATGTTCCAGTGCTTTCAGTTAAGCTGTCTTTCATAATATTGTCCAGATTTTTTAAACTGTGGAAGCCGTTGCTCCAGCTTCTCAAGCCACCATTCCTGGAAGTCCTATTTTTATTTGAGTTTAGAATTCATTTGGGAGAATTCAGCTGTTAAATGTGTCTCTTAATTGTCAACAATGACCCCAGTACTACACAAGTATCTTCATGAGAGGAAGAGGACAGCAGCAGGAAGCAAAGAGCAGGTAAGAGGGAGACACTTCAGCAACTTTCTCTAAAAGAGAGACTGAAGTATTCTTACATAATAACATCCTTTACATAAAAAATATGCAACTGTGTCAAAACAGTCTAAGTCCGAGAATTAATAACAAGGCTCTTAAACTTTTGTCACTTTCTATGCCACCTTAATATCTACTACATCTTTTAAATAGTTATTTCTCTTTTGCTAGATAAAGTATTTCTCAAGCAGAGCTTGAGGGTGCTATATGGCCTGTCTTAATCTTTGTAGAAAGCATTTTTGCCACTTGAAAAAGCTCAGAATATTCTGTCCAAGATGCCCCACTAATATAGCTTACCCCCCCTCCTTAGCCTAGTTGATCATGATAGAGGAATGGTTCTCAGACCATTTCATCTGATAAAATCCAATGACAAAAACAACAGAAGAAGGGGGGAAACACTGTGTGTCCTACATTCAGGCTGCCTGTGTTCAAAATCAGTGGCATCTCTTTTTAGCTGGATGACCTTACAGAAATCACTAAAACTCCCTAAGCCTCAGCTGCTCCAATTATAAACTGGAGAAAAAAACCTAGTACCTATCTCACAGAAGTATACTGAGGTTTAAATGAAACTATCTAATTCACCTAGTGCAAGTCTTGATGGTACAAAATAATTGATCAATAAGCAGTAGCTATTATTAAGGAAAAGAAAAATTCAAAGAAGGTTACCAGTAGCCTATTTCAGAGAATCAAAAATCTGAAAAGGCTAAAAGAAAGCACACGGATTTGGAGCTAGCATGAGAGGTACCAGAGGAAAGAGGGCACCTGGTTCATTTATATAATTGCCTGTAGTCCCTCACTTCTACCTACCTCCGATGGATGTTTTCTGCTCTGATCTCCAAGAACGCTCACAATATCTTCACAGTCTCACCGGGATTCAGCATCTAGTTTGGGAAACAATAACCTAGAAAATAAAATCAAAGACATAGCAGCTTCAGTATTGGAAGCATTTCCCAAAGTCTAAAGTTTTACTTTTTGCCAATGTCATCTTTATCATATTAACACTAACAAAACCTTGGCAGACTAATCTTTTATCAGGGCATTTCATAGATCCTTTCTTGTTATGCTAATACAATATAACATGTCAGTGTTTCCATAAGCTACAATACCCGACTGAAGCATTTTATAGATAATTGAACATATTTTTGGAATGCAAATATTTTAAAGATATTTTCACAGGTCTAATTAAGAAGTTCTAACAAACTATACATTTTACAGCTAAAATTTCACATACATAGAAAAGAAAGTTAAATAATTTAGCAAACAAATGGCACATTCCATTTTTCAAAAGTAATTTGCATTGTCAGGGCCCTGGCTTCATCCTTTGGTATAGAGAACAATCCAAAGAAATAATATTTCATAGAGTAAGTTCTGAATGCTCTCTTTCTTTCTCTAAATATGTTTACGGCAATGTCTGGAGATTTTGCAGAATGTGAACCAAACCAAAGACAAAGATGACTTCTAGAACACTGAGCACCTCATGACAAAATTGTTAACCTAATTCTAATTCCTCAGAAGCTCATGAACATATGGAGATCCATCATTTCAGTATAGCATTATCCCAAACCACCCAAAACCAGCAAAAAGCCTTCAAAACACACAAATTAATATCAAGAGCTAAACATTACATTTGAACAATAAAAGGGGCTGTATAACTTTATAATGTTGCTGTGTCATATTATAAAAGTTCCTAGCAAAATAAGTTTCTGTGTTACATATACATTCTCCCAATTCCATTAATTTCCTCCGTTTTTGCTATAAACCTCAAAGATTTTCAAATAAAATCAAAGAAACTACATAAACTTTGGTACATTTTAAATTTGCTGTTTAATACTTATATAATGTGGGCTATGTGCCAGGACAACAGGGCCTTAAGTAGCTGCTGAATATTTTTAACCCCTCTGAAAGAAAATGTATCTAGGTGATGAATATCCTCCAGATAAAATCTAATTTTTTCATGCGTTAGTTTTCAACCCCAAGGCAGAGAAGTTCCCAGAAAGCACATTTTCCTGTCAATAATTCCTTAAAACCTGTTTTGGTACAATTTGGCCCCTCCCTCCATGCAGCAGATCATAACATCAATTATTTTCCAATTCCCTCTTGCCAAATATCTTGGCTCTCACTACTCCATACAGCATGAGAGGTTCTTTCATGACTTTTGAGGAGGAAATAAATCATTGACTTAAATCTCAAATATATTTAAATTAAATTAAAATTTCTTGTTAAAGTTATAGAATGGCATGTGTTTTGTCTCCAGTTCATAGCCAGGGAGTACTTGAATTTCTCATATAGGAAACTAGCAAAATGTCCCTTCATCTTAAAAACTCTTCAAAGAACAAGCCCATGAAAAAACAGAGGACTACATTCTGTAGCTGAAGAGGCAAACTTGGAGTTCTCTCTTACATCAACGCACATGCT
Organism: Gorilla gorilla gorilla; assembly: GCF_029281585.2. NCBI lineage: Eukaryota > Metazoa > Chordata > Mammalia > Primates > Hominidae > Gorilla > Gorilla gorilla. The sequence goes on from NC_073228.2 coordinate 134,837,793, forward strand.
CAGCTCTGTCCACATTGACAAGAAGCTGCTAAGTCAATTTCTTTGAGGGCAAGGATCAGGTCTGCTTTGCCCATCACTGTAGGCACCACCGCAAGTCCAGAGCATATTATAGTGTCAGGGATGCATTTCATGAGTGAAGGAGCAAAATACTTATTAAAATCTTCAAAGTTCAAAGTTTAGTCAGTTTTGTTTCAACCTACAATTCCAGTAAGGTGTCTTCAACATCCCCAAATTGTAAAAGAAAGAAAAACACACTGACGGACAAGGTTACAAATTTAAGGAAAAGTTCCTGCACATAGGTTCCAAGGCTTGTGCTGGAAGTCTACATTTTTTTTTTTTTTGAGACAGAGTCTCGCTCTGTCACCCAGGCTGGAGTGCAGTGGCGCGACCTTGGCTCACTGCAAGCTCTGCCTCCCGGGTTCAAGCCATTCTCCTGCCTCAGCCTCCAAGTAGCTGGGACTACAAGTGCCCGCCACCACGCCCGGCTAATATTTTGTATCTTTAGTAGAGATAGGGTTTCACCGTGTTAGCCAGGATGGTCTCGATCTCCCGACCTCATGATCCACCCACCTCGGCCTCCCAAAGTGCTGGGACTACAGGCATGAGCCACCGCGCCTGGCCGGAAGTAGATTTTTATTGAGGTGGTGGTGGTGGTTTTTCTCTTTTTCTCCCAATGGATTTTTTTAAGAGATGAGGTTTTACTACGTCGCCCAAGCTGATCTTGAGCTCCTGAGCTCAAGCAATCTGCCTGCCTTGGCCTCCCAAAGTGCTGGGATTACAGGAATGAGCCACCATGCCCAGCCCTCCCAATGTATTTCTGCACCTTCATATTGCATTGCATCACAGGCACCCATGAGTTGCATCTCTTTCTCTGACTTAACCCATCTACTTTTCTTAAAAAGCAGCTTCTACTTACTCTGCCCTACAAATAGAAAAGCCAGTTAAAAACAAAATACTCGAAATAGCCAAAAATATATAGAGAGAGAGAAAAGAAAAACAAAGTTGGAGGTCTCATACTTTCTGATTTCAAAACCTGTTATAAAGCAACAGTAGTCAAAACAGTATGATACTGTCATAAAGACAGACATATATACCAATGGAATTTAAGAGATATCCCTGAAATGAAATCTCACATATATGGTCAAATGATCTTCAATAACAGTGCCAAGACCACTCAATGGGGAAAGGACAGTCTCTTGAACAAATTATGTTGGAAAAACATTATACTATAGAAAAATTAACTCAAAATGAATTAAAAACCTAAAAAGATGGCCTAAAACTCTCTAAAAATTATTTTTAAAGAAAGTCTTTATGACATTAGATTTGACAATGACAAAATGACAATGACAAAAGCAAAAATAGACAAATGGGATGACAATAAATTTAAAAGCTTCTACGCACCAATGTACACAATCAACAGAGTGAAAAGACAACCTAGAGAATGGGAAAACGTATTTGCAAATCACGTAGCTGATAAGAGATTAATAACCAGAATACATAAAGAGCTTCTACAACTCAACAACATAAGCCACAAAATAAAAACCCAATTTAAAAATGAGTGAAGATCTTGAATAGACAGTTCACTGAAGAAGGTATATAAACAGTCAACATTTATATGAAAAAATGTTTAACATCATTAATCACTAGAAAAATGAAAATAACAACTATAATAAGATATAACTTCATACCCATTAGGATAACTACTGTGAAAAGAAAAAACAGAAAATAAGTGTTAGCAAGCACTGTTGGTGGAAATGTAAATTAATATAGTCACTAAGAAAAGTAGTATGGTGCCGGGGGTGGTGGCTCACACCTGTAATCCCAGCCCTTTGGAAAGCTGAGACAGGTGGATCACTTGAGGCCAGGATTTGAAGACCAGCCTGGCCAACATGGTGAAACCCAATCTCTACCAAAATACAAAAATTAGCCAGGCACGGTGGCACACACCTGTATTCCCAGCTACTTGGGAGGCTGAGGCACGAGACTTGAACTTAGGAGGCAGAGGTTGCAGCGAGCTGAGATCATGCCACTGCACTCCAGCCTGTGTGACAGAGCAAGACTTCATCTCAAAAACAAACAAAAAGGAAAAGAAAAGAAAAGCAGGATGACCTAGAGGAACTAGAAAAAACAGGAAAAAAAAACTAACCCTGGAAAAAACTAACCCCAAGTCTAGCAGAAGAAAATAAATAACTAAAATCAAAGCAGAACTGAATGAAATTCCGACCCCAAAATTGATACATAGAATCAACAAAACCAAAAGTTACTTTTCTAAAAGGATAAACAAGATCAATAGACTGCTAGCTAGATTAACAAAGAAAAAAAGAGGGAATATCCAAAATCACAATCAGAAATGATAATTGTGACATTACAACTGATGCACAGAAGTACAAAAGATCTTCAGAGACTACAATGAACACCTCTAAGCACACAAACTATAAAATTTAAAGGAAATGGATAAATTCCTGGAAACATCCAACCTCCGAAGTTTCAATCAGGAAGAAATTGAATCCCTGAACAGACCAATACCAAGTTCACAAATTGAATCAATAATGAAAAACCTACCAAAAAGCCCTGGACAGACTGAATTAACAGCTGAATTCTACCAGGCATACAAAGAAGAGCTAGTAACAATTCTACTGAAATTATTCCAAAAAAATTAAGGAGGAAGGACTTCTCCCTAACTCTCTATGAAACAAGCATCACCCTGATTCCAAAACCTGGCAAAGGCACAACAAAAAAAGAAAACGATAGGCCAATATCCCTGATGAACATAGATGCAAAAATCATCAAAAAAATACTATCAAACCAAATCCTGCAGCAAATCAAAAAATTAATTCACCATGATCAAGTGGATTTCATTCCTGGGATGCCAGGTTGGTTCAACACATGCAAATCAATAAATGTGATTCACCATATAAACAAAATTAAAAACAAAAACCACGTGATTATCTTGAAAGACATGAAAAAGGCTTTCAATAAAATCCAGCATTCTTTCATGATAAAAAACCTCAACAAATGAGGCATCAAAGGAATATACCTCAAAATAATATAAACCATCTCTGACAAATCCACAGCCAACATTGTACTGAATGGGCAAAAGCAAAAGCTGGAAGCATTCCCCTTAAGAACTAGAACAACACAATACAAGGATGCCCATTCTCACCATTCCTATTCAACATAGTACTGGAAGTTCTAGCCAGAGTAATCAGGCAAGAGAAAGAAATAAAAGGCATCCAAATAGGAAAAGAATTCAAACTATTGCTCTTTGCTGATGATATGATTCTATACCTAGAGAACCCTAAAGACTCCATCAAAAGGATCCTGGAACTTTACTTCAGTAAAGTTTCAGGATACAAAATCAATGTACAAAAATCAGTAGCATTTCTATATACCAATAATGTTCAAGCTGAGAGGCAAATCAAGAATGTAATTCCATTTACAATAGCCACATAAAGAATAAAATATCTAGGAATACATCTAACCAAAGAGGTGACAGGTCTCTACGAGGAAAACTCCAAAACACTACTTAAAGAAATCAGAAATGACACAAACAAATGGAAAGGAAAAACATTCCATGCTCATGGATAGGAAGGATCAATATTTTTTAAATGGCTATATTGCCTGAAGTAATCTACAGATTCAACACTATTCCTATCAAACTACCAATGCCATTTTACACAGAATTAGAAAAAAACTATTCTAAAATTTATATAGAGATAAGTAAATTCAGTAAAGTCTCAGGATACAAAATCAATGTACACAAATCACTAGCATTGCTATACACCAATAATGACCAAGCTGAGAATCAAATCAATAATTCAATCCCTTTTACAACCACTGAAAAAAAAATCAAATACTTAGGAATATACTTAACCAAGGAGGTGAAAGATCTCTACAAGGAACACTACAAATGCTGAAAGAAATCACAGATGACACAAACAAATGGAAACACATCCCATGCTCATGGATGGGAAGAATCAACATTGTGAAAATGACTATACAGCCAAAAACAATCTACAAATTCATTGTAATTCCCATCAAAAAAAAACCATTATCATTCTTCACGGAACTAGGTAAAACAATCCTAAAATTCATATGGAACTGATAAAGAACCTGCATAGCCAAAGCAATACTAAGCAAAAGCAACAAAACTGGAGGCATCACATTACCCAACTTGAAATTACACTGTAAGGCTAAAGTTACCAAAGCAGCATGGTATAAAAATAAGCACATAGACCAATAGAACAGAATAGAGAACCCAGAAATAAAGCCAAATACAGCAAACTGATCTTCAACAAAGCATACAAAAACATAAATTTGGGAAACGACACCCTATTCAATAAATGGTGCTGGGAAAACTGGAAAGCCACACGTAGAAGAATAAAACTGAATCCCCGGCCAGGTTCGGTGGCTCATGCCTGTAATTGCAGCACTTTGGGAGGCTGAGGCAGGTAGATCACAAGGTCAAGAGATCGAGACCATCCTGGCCAACATTGTGAAACCCTGTCTTTACTAAAAATACAAAAACTACCTGGGCATGGTGGCACACGCCTGTAGTCCCAGCTACTCTGGAGGCTGAGGCAGGAGAATTGCTTGAACCAGGATGCAAAGATTGCAGTGAGACAAGATCATACCACTGCACTCCAACCTGGTGACAGAGCAAGACTCTGTCTAAAAAAAAACAAAAAACTGAATACCCATCTCTTACCTTATATAAAAATCAACTCAGGATGGATCAAAGACTTACATTTAAGTCCTGAAGCCATAAAAATTCTAGAATATAACATTGGCAAAACTCTTCTGGATACTGGCATAAGCAAAGAATCATGACTAAGATCCCAAAAGCAAATGCAAATAAGAGTGTAGTTTCATTCTTCTGCATTTAGATATCCAGGTTTCCAAGCACCATTTATTGAAGAGACTGTCTTTCCTCCAGGGTATGTTCTTGGTATCTTTGTTGAAAATGAGTTCACCATAGGTGGGTGAATTTGTTCCTGGGTACTCTGTCCTGTTTCAATTGTCTATGTGTGTGTGTGTTTCATGCCAGTTTCTTGCTGCTTTGGTTACTATAGCTGTGTAGTATAATTTGAAGTCGGGTAATGTGATTTCTCCAGTTTTATTCTTTTTGCTTAGTATAGCATTGTCTATTGCGGGTCTTTTGTGGTTCCATATGAATTTTAGGATTGTTTATTTCTATTTCTGGGAGGAATGTCATTTGTATTTTGATAGAAATTGCATTGAATCTGTAGATTGCTTTGGGTACTATGCACATTTTAACAATATTGATTCTCCCAATCCATGAACATAGAATATCTCTCCTTGTTTTTGTCTCCTCTTTAATTTCTTTCATCAGTGTTTTATAGTTTTCCTGTAGAAATCTTTCACTTCTTTGGTTAAGTTATTCCCTAGATACATAGTTTTATTTCTGGCTATTGTAAAAAAAAATTACTTATTTTTTTTCAGATTGTTCACTGTCAGCATATAGAAATGCTACTAATCTTTGTATGTTGATTTTGTGCCCTGCAACTTTACTTGTTTATCAGTTGTAATCATTTTTGGTAGAGTCTTTAGGTTTTTCCATATATAAGGTCATGTCATTTGCAAACAAGGATAATTTCACTTCTTCCTTTGCAAATTGCATGTCTTTTATTTCTTTCTCTTGCCTGATTGCTCTAGCTAGGACTTCCAGTATTCTATTGAATAACAGTGGTAACTGTGGGCTTTCTTGTCTGTTCCAGATCTTAGAGGAAAAGTTTTCAAGTTTTCCCCAATTCACTATGATACTAGCTGTGGGCCTATCATATACAGCTTATATTATATTGAGGTAAATTCCTAAAGACCCTTTCTGAAATCACTCTCTAGAATTAATTTTTGCCTAAGTTGTTGCAGACAAAAAAGAAAGCATAGGACCCTTTGGAGGAAGGAAAGTTACTTCTCGCTATATCCCTTTTGTTTAAATGTTGTACTCTGTGTAAGATAATAAATGCTATCAACCTGAAACTACGTTTTATAGCAAACATGGCAGCTCTGCTACTGAAAAAAAAAAATTGAATTTTTTAAAGATGCTCCTGTTAGATTTATTATAACTACAGGTAGCAGTAAGTGATTTAGAGACACCCATCAATAAAACCAAAGAGTTTGGGAAACCACACTAAACAAATCTTACATCCTATATGCCAAAAAGCAGTAAAAGATGAAAGAGAAAATACAAACTCAGCATCAATGAAGTTATTAACTACACTTTAGTTTTATATTCTCATGAAAGATGGGAGAGAAAAGCTGTCACTCGTATAAAGAAAATAAAATCAATGAATATTATTTTATGTACATTTTACTAAGCTACTTCAGCCTAAAAAAGAAATTAATTCCTGAAATTTGTCATTCTAGGGCATCTGAAACAACTTTATCTTATTAGTGCCAGTCAAATAGCCTTAGAAGATATGACAGTAGGTGAAACATGATTATGATGAAACTTCGAATTTCAGATATTATTTATTATCCAGAATTATGTGACTCAACCAAACAGAATATATATGAGGGAGAAAATGTAAGATTCCATCAAGTTCAAAGATATTTTAGATGTAGACAGGAAACTATTTATATTTCTTATAAGTAAAAGAATACAAAGTCCAATTCAATGATATAGACACTTGGGTGGGAGATGTGTAGTATCTTAATTAGATTCAACTGATATAAACTCCAAATCCATGTGCTTGGAACTCAGTATGTTGCAAGAAAGGGGTCCGGATCCAGACCCCAAAAGAGGGTTCTTGGATCTCACACAAGAAAGAATTCAAGGTGAGTCCACAGTGCAAAGCAGAAGCAAGTTTATTAAGGAAGCAGGCTGGGCACAGTGGCTCATGCCTGTAATCCCAGCACTTTGGAAAGCCGAGGCAGGCGGATCACCTGAGGTTAGAAGTTCAAGACCAGCCTGGCCAACATGGTGAAACCCAATCTCTACTAAAAATACAAAATTTGCCAGGCATGGTGGCACATGCCTGTAGTCCCAGCTACCTAGGAGGCTGAGGCAGTAGAATCGCTGGAACTCAGGAGGCAGAGGTTGCAGTGAGCCGAGATCATGCCACTGCACTCCAGCCTGGGTGACAGACGGAGACTCAATCTCAAAAAAAAAAAAAAAAAGAAAGTGGTGGAAGTACAGATAATCCGTAGATAGAGTAGGGAGTTTCCGAAAGTAAGAGAAGGAACATGTCCGCCCTAGGTAAAATACTTGTTTCTATATAGGATAAAAAGAGATCATGGAGAGATGTGCTCTGCTACAAGGGTTTGTGATAAAGAATTAATTTTCTTAATTACTATATTTGCAAGAATCAATATTATTATATTTAAATCAAAATTAGGAATGCTTCTGTTCTCAAGATATCAGGATATCAGGATACTCCCAAGTCTGGGACTGTTTAGTAAAATTATCAATCTGTTCCCTTAACATAAAGATCTAGAAGCCAGGAATACCTACCTCTCTGGGAAAGCAGCCCAGCAAGTCCCAGCCTCATTTTCCTAGCCCTCACTCAAGATGAAGTTGCTCTGGTTCAAATGCTGCTAAGTAGACATGAGCTGTGAGATCACTCCATGTAAGGGTCAATGATTTTGCCATTGTGGCAGTCTTGGTTGGCCAACAAGAACTCAGTCGAGTCTGAATTTAAATCTCAGGTTGTCATCCAAACTTAGATGAGAAGATATCTTCAATTGCTTGAGATGAAATAATTGTTTCCTTACTGAATAAGCACATTATAACCTTGAATTATAATTAGAGTTAAGAATAGAAATATTTAAGAAAATCATATTGGGATTCTCCACGAGTCTCTCATATTTCTGCACAGCTTGCTAGCAGAGGTTTCTGCTAGACTATCTTTTCAAACATGTTTGTAAAATGAACAGCCTAGTTGTAAAACTAATAGAGATAGTATCTTCATCCAAAGCAAAGGGCAGGCAGGCTCACTGGCCATTATTTTTTAAAACTTGGACTCCCTAAGATCAGGGTTCCTCTTTGTAACACAACCCACTTTACATGTAAGTGACACCTGGCCCTCTTTGCATCACACTGGGAGCTGGAGCTCATGGAACAGTAGATTTGGGATCTCAGTAAAGAGATATCTAAATGCCTACTTAACAAATCATGCTAAATTAACAACTGCTAATAATAACATTTAAAGACTTTCATTCCATGCAATGTCACATAACTTGACAATCTTGAATTACTATATTTAATAGCAACATAGTAAATTATATTAGGAAAGAATTAATAAACACACATATATCAGACAAAATAAGGATCCAGAGGCCAATTTACTTCTCTGATTGCCTTAACAAGAGTGATTCCTATAAATTTCTAAGCTCTGAAATATATATGTTGACCAAACGAAGAAATTTCAGTAGCAATATGGCTGATAAATTAGGGAGATGATCAAGAAAAATGCCAACTTTAACTGTACACACATAAACAAACCATCTTAGGAAAAAATATTCTGTTGAAGAAGTTTTTCCTAAGTGGTGAGGTACATAGCCTTTTCTGAAATGATGCTGCAGTTAAGGCTTTGTGCCTTGTCAAAGGAAGTTTAGTCAGCAAATGAGTAAAACTGGAAAAATGACTGAATGTTAAATGAAGTTCAGTACTACAAATACTTGATCCTGATTTGAATGAATGATGGAAGGTATACAAGGCTGTGCAGGGTACTACTGGGGAACATCTAAATTCTAACCTGCTAGATTAACCTTTATAGTTACCATGTTTGTCTACAGCAAATGTGGGCCCTTATTGTCACTTCACCCTTATCTGTAATCTTCCCTGTGTTTCTTATTTCTACTGATTTTCTTAAACTACTTGCATACCAATCATTCTTAGACTACTGCTTCTCTATCTGTATAGGAAAAGCAAACTCTTTTCCTGTATATTCGCACCAATACTTTTGACCACCAAATGAGTGGTGGCTTTTCCCATACTAATTCAACTGTGACACTATTTACCTGGAGTTAGCGTCAGATCCCAAAGGCTAGACAGCTCAGTCCCAGAAGACTGTCTGACCTCTCATTTCAGATACTAATTGCAAGTTCAGGTTGTCACTTGTGCTTCTGACAACTAGCTATAAATCAGAGATTCCCACCTCCTCAAGTTTGATAATTTGCTAGAATGGCTCACAGAACTTGGGAAACAGTTTACTTACTAAATCACTGGTACATTATAAAATGATAAAACTCAAGAACAGGTGATGAAAAAGATGCATAGGGGAAGGTATAGGGAAAGGGTGCAGAGCTTCCATGTCCTCTCCAAGTGCTTTATCCTCCCAGCACCTCCATGTGTTCACCAACCCAGAAGCTCTCCAACCCCATACTGGATAGATATTTATGGAGGCTTCATTACATAGGCATGATTTATTAAAGTATTGGCCATTGGTGATTTGCCCAGCCTCCAGGCCCTCTTCCCTCATCAGGAGATAGAGGGAAGGGCTGAAAATTCCAATCCTCCAATTACAAGGTTGGCTCCCTTGGCAACCAGGCCCCACCCCTAAGGCAATCCAGGAGACCCCAGCCATTAGTCACATTAGCATACAAAATGACATGTCACCTCAGAGATTCCAAGGGTTTTAACAGTTGTGTGCCAGGAAACTGGGCAGAAACCACATACATATTTCTTATCTTATCAAACTACCCCTTGAAGTACTCTATTTGTCCCAAGACCTCTAGAAGTGTAATTTTCTGTGGTCTAGAAGCATTCATATTATCAGTTCATTATTAGTGATCTGTGTATACCTGAACTCCACTTTTCCGTCTTGGGCAAAAGATTTTCAAACAAGAAAATCTATCACTGGAGCATAGTCATTTATCAGAAGAGATGGTACTACATTTATTGCCGACAGACTAAAAGTCATGAAAACCTTTATTTGCATCCTTTCATGGTGTTAGAAAATGTATACCATCAGCCTCTTCTCTAAGTTGCTTCTTACCCTGTAATATTTGTGACCAGAAACCTCAAGAAACTCCAACAATATATGCTCTCCTGCCCTTTTCTTTTCTTTTTTTTTTTAACTTTTATTTTAGGTTTTTTATTTTAGAAACGTGAAGGTTTCTTACATAGGTAAACTCATGTCATGGGGGTGTGTTGTACAGATTATTACACCACCCAGGTATTAAGCCCAGTACCCAATAGTTTTCTTTTTAGCTTCTCTCCCTCCTCCCACCCTCCACCCTCAAGTAGGCCCCAGTGTCTGTTGTTTCATTCTTTGTGTTCATAAGTTCTCATCATTTAGCTCCCACTTATAAGTGAGAACATGTGGTATTTGGTTTTCTGTTCCTGCATTAGTTTGCTAAAGATAATGGCCTCCAGTTCCATCCATATTCCTGCAAAAGACATGATCTCACTCTTTTTTATGGCTGCATACTATTCCATGGTGTGTATGTACCATATTTTCTTTATCCAATCTGCCACCAATGGACATTTAGGTTGATTCCATTTCTTCGCTATTGTGAATAATGCTGCAATGAACATTCACATGCATGTGTCTTTTTTGGTAGAATGATTTACATTCCTTTAGGTATATACCCAGTAATGGGATTGCTGGATCAAATGGTAGTTCTGCTTTTAGCTCTTTGAGGAATCACCATACTACTTTCTACAATGGTTGAATTAATTTAGACTCCCACCAACAGTGTACAACTGTTTTCTCCCCAACCTTGCTAGCATCTGTTATTTTTTGACTTTTAATAGCATTTCTGAGTGGTGTGAGATAGTGTCTCATTGTGATTTTGATATGCATTTCTCTAATGATCAGTGATTGAGCTTTTTTTTCATATGATTCTTGGCCCTATGTATGTCTTCTTTTGAAAAGTGTCCATTTATGTCCTTTGCCCACTTTTTATGGGGTTGTTTTTCTCTTGTAAATTTAAGTTCCTTACAGATGCTGGATATTAGACCTTTGTTAGATGCATAATTTGCAAATATTTACTCCCATTCTGTAAGTTGTCTGTTTACTCTGTTGATAGTTTCTTTTGCTGTGCAGAAGTTCTTAAGTTTAATTAGATCTCATTTGTCAATTTTTGTTTTTCTTGTGATTCCTTTTGGTGTCTTTGTCATGAAATATTTGCCCATTCCTATGTCCAGGATGGTATTGCCTAGGTTGTCTTCCAGGGTTTTTATAATCTGGGGTTTTACATTTAAGTCTTTAATCCACGCTGGGTTGCTTTTTGTATAGGGTGTAAGAAAGGGGTCCAGCTCCACTTTGCATATGGCTAGTCGGTTATCCCAGCACCATTGGTTAAATAGGGAGTCTTTTCCCCATTGCTTGTTTTTCTCAGCTTTGTCAAAGATCAGATGGTCATACATGTGTGGCCTGATTTCTGAGCTCTCTATTCTGTTTCATTGGCCTACGATATGGTTTGGCTGTGTGTCCCCACCCAAATCTTATATCAAATTGTAATCCCCAAGTGTCAAGGGAGGGATGAGATGGGAGGTGATTGGATCATGGGGGTGGTCTCCTCCATGCTGTTCTCATGATACTGAGGAGGTTCTCACAAGATCTGGTTGTTTGACAAGTGTCTGGCATTTCCCCTGCTCTCTCTCTCTCTCTCCCCTGCTGTCATGTAAGACACACCTTGCTTACTCTTTGCCTTCTGTCATGTTTGTAAGTTTCCTGAGGCCTCCCTAGCCATGCAGAACTGTGAGTCAATTAAACCTCTTTTCTTTGTAAATGACCCAGTCTCAAGTAGTTTCTTTAGAGCAGTGTGAAAATGGACAAATACAGAGAATTGGTACTGAGATAGTGGGGTACTGCTATAAAGATAAACTGAAAATGTGGAAGCGACTTTGGAACTGAGTAATGGGCAGAGGTTGGAACAGTTTGGAGGGTTCAGAAGAAGACAGGAAGATGTGGGAAAGTTTGGAACTTCCTGGAGACTTCTTGAATGGTTTTGACCAAAATGCTGATAATGATATGGACAATGAAGTCCAGGCCGAGGTAGTCTCAGATGAAGATGAGGAACTTATAGGGAACTGGAGCAGAGGTCACCCTTGTTATACTTTAGCAAAAAGACTGGCAGCATTTTGTCCCTGCCTTAGAGATATGTGTAACTTTGAACTTGAGATAAATGATTTAGGGTATCTGGGGGAAGAAATGTCTAAGCAGCAAAGTATTCAAGAGGTGACCTGGCTTATTCTGAAAATGAAAGGAGCCGGGCACATTCCTCAGCCCCGGGCTCAAAACAAACAAGCCCAGTACAAACACATCCCATCCTCCCATCCCACCACATATCACCATATATCTCTCAAACTTCCTGAGCCCAGTACAAACACCACCAGAAAAGTCTCTGATAAGAGGACAGCCGTTCAAAGTTTTATGAAAGAATGGGAACCAAAAGAATTCCTTTGTTCCCCTGTAACTTTCAGGCTATAAAAAGCAAACACTCGCATTGTTCAGGGCCCTCTTGTATGCTGTGGAATGGAGGGACCAGGTTTGAACTTGTAGTAAAGATCCTTGCCGCTTGGCTTTGACTCTGGACTCTGGTGGTCTTCTTTGGGGAACTAACGGTCTGGGCATAACATCTGGGGGCTCGTCCGGGATTCCCCAAGCCCACCAGACCCCTGGTCAACGGATCTGCTAGGATCGATCTACTGATAGGTGAGCTGGCTCGTCTCCGTTTGTCTTTCTGTGTCTGTTCTGAATCTGAATCTGTGACTCGCGAGGTCTGAAACTGGAGCTGGCACAGTCCTGGTGGACGCGCTATAGGACGGCCAGCGGAGACCGGTAGGAGACGTCCCCTGGCTCTCATCTGATCTATATTGCAATCTGAGCTGCCCCGGTTTGGCGGGCAGCAGCTGTCTCTGATCTGGGCTGTCCCAGCGTGATCGCGATCCAGGCAGCTAACTCTGACCTGGGCTTCCGGTGCGCGCTTGCAATCTGAACTGCCCCGATTTGGCGGGCAGCAGCTGTCTCTGATCTGGGCTGCCCCAGCGCGATCGCAATCCAGGCAGCTAACTCTGACCTGGGCTTCTGGTGCGCGCTTGCAATCTGAACTGCCCCAGTTTGGCGGGCAGTAGCTGTCTCTGATCTGGGCTGCCCCAGCGCGATCGCAATCCAGGCAGCTAACTCTGACCCGGGCTTCCGGTGCGTGCTTGCAATCTGAACTGCCCCGGTTTGGCGGGCAGCAGCTCTCAGTGCGATCGCGATCCAGGCAGCTAACTCTGACCCGGGCTTCCGGTGCGCGCTTGCAATCTGAACTGCCCCGGTTTGGCGGGCAGCAGCTGTCTCTGATCTGGGCTGCCCCAGCGCGATCGCGATCCAGGCAGCTAACTCTGACCGGGGCTGCCAAAGTGCGCCTGCGATTAGATATCATTAATAAGTCAGATCAGATTTCCTTTACCGGGATTCAAACCCACATTCCTTTACAGGAAGAGACTACAAATTATTACAGGATGGGTAATACCCAGAGCACTCCTCTATCTCTCCTTACTAGTAATTTCAAAGAAGTTAGAGCAAGGGGCCATGATCTTGGTATAGAAATCAGGAAAGGAAAGCTAATTACTCTGTGTCGCTCCGAATGGCCTGCCTTTGATGTGGGGTGGCCACCCGAAGGGACCTTCCGACTTGCTGTCATCACTAGGGTAAAGTCCAAGATTTTCCTACCTGGGCGTGCGGGCCACTTAGATCAAATCCCATATATCCTCATATGGCAGGACCTTGTTGAGAACCCGCCTCCTTGGCTGTCCCCTTTCCAATTAGCCTCTGAACCCTGTAAGGCACTGGTTGCTCGACCACTAAAATCCAAGCAACCAACTGCCCCCCCCATCCTGTTCTACCTGACAGCGGGGACCCACTGTTCACAGAACCCCCTCCGTACCCCTCCGGGCCCCAGGCCCCAGCCCCCCTGGCTGAGCTGCGGGAGGGAGCAGGCGGACGGGAGGCGGCCGGCACACACGGGCCCGCTGAAAGGGAAAGTAACTTTGAAGGGCCGGCGGGGCGGACGCGAGGGCGCACTTTGCAGACTAGCCCCCCCTCAGCTGCCTGACTCCACGGTGGCTTTACCCCTTCAGGAAATAGGACCCCCAGATGACACAGGAATCCCCAGGCTCCAGTACCGGCCATTCTCCACCAGTGATCTGTATAACTGGAAGACTCAGAGTGCTCGGTTTTCAGACAACCCCAAAGATTTACTGGCTTTACTGGATAGTGTCATGTTCACCCACCAGCCCACTTGGGATGATTGTCAGCAGCTCCTCCGAATCTTGTTCACCATGGAAGAGCGAGAGAGAATACAGATAGAAGCTAGAAAGCTGGTCCCGGGGGACGACGGTCAACCGACTGCCAACCCCGACCTCATAAACGCAACCTTTCCTCTGACCAGGCCTACAACACGGCAGAAGGTAGGGGACGGCTACACCTTTATCGCCAGACTCTAATGGCAGGTCTCCGGGCAGCTGTTCGCAAGCCCACTAATTTGGCTAAAGTATATTCTATTCTGCAGGGGAAGACAGAGAGCCCAGCTACCTACTTAGAAAGATTAATGGAAGCTTTTAGACAGTACACCCCCATAGATCCAGAGGCTCCAGGAAGTCAGGCAGCTGTTGTAATGTCTTTCATAAATCAGGCAGCCCCAGATATTAAGAGAAAACTCCAGAAATTAGAAGACTTGGAGGGAAAGCAGATTCAGGACCTCCTTCAGATAGCCCAGTGGGTTTACAATAACAGAGATACTCCAGAGGAAAAGCAATTTAAGGCCACTGAAAAAATGACCAAGGTCCTGGCAGCAGTGGTACAGAAAGAGCATCTACAGCCAGAGTACACCCAACCTAGGCGGCCCCCCCGGCATGATAATCTGAGCAAAGACCAATGTGCCTACTGTAAGGGGGCTGGCCACTGGGTAAGAGACTGCCCCAAAAAGAAACCACGAGGCGCTAAGGTGGTAATAACTCAGAACTTAGGCCCCTGGCGGAGGCCAGTTGCCTACCTGTCAAAGAAGTTAGACCCAGTGGCTGCCGGGTGGCCCCCTTGTCTCCGAATGATTGCGGCCACGGTTCTGATGGTGCAAGATGCTGATAAACTTGTCATGGGACAAGAATTGCGGGTCGTTACTCCACATGCCATCGAAGGTGTACTCAAACAGCCACCTAATCGATGGATGAGTAACGCCCGGCTCACCCACTACCAAGGACTATTACTAAATCCTCTCAGGATAATTTTCCTGCCCCCAACGACCTTAAACCCTGCCTCGCTGCTGCCCAACCCGGACCTGGACGCCCCACTCCATGACTGCACCAAGATACTAGCTCAGGTGCACGGAGTTCGAGAAGACCTGCAGGACCGCCCACTTCCTGACGCCGACCTCGTCTGGTTCACTGATAGGAGCAGCTTCATGCATCAAGGCCAGAGGTACACTGGAGCGGCAGTAACTTCAGAGACTGAGGTAATCTGGGCAGAACCCCTGCCCCCAGGGACATCGGCCCAGAAGGCCGAACTGATAGCGCTCACCCAAGCTCTTACCTTAGGGGCGGGGAAAAAGCTGACAGTATATACAGACAGCCGATATGCTTTTGCAACGGCGCATATACATGGGGCCATTTACAGGGAGCGAGGGTTACTGACGGCTGAAGGAAAAGAGATAAAAAACAAGCAAGAGATCCTAGCCCTGCTAACAGCCCTATGGAGGCCAGAAAAATTAGCCATTGTACATTGCCCAGGGCATCAGAAACTAACTACTCCAACTGCTCAAGGCAACTTTCTGGCAGACCAAACTGCAAGAAATGTGGCGAAGGCTCCCAGCCAACTCCTTGCACTCCAGCTCCCTGACCCGGGCCCCCGGGACTTGCCATATTTCCCTGAATATTCAGAACAAGATCTCCACTGGATTGACAAACTTCCCCTGAAACAAATCCAGAATGGGTGGTGGACTGATACTAATGACCAAACCATCCTACCAGAAAAATTAGGACAACAGGTGTTAGAACACATCCACCGAACCACCCACCTGGGGGCCCGGCGGATGATAGACCTGATCAGACGCTCCAAGCTCAAAATTAGATATATAGCTGAGACGGCCAGCAGTATCGTGACAAGTTGCAAAGTCTGCCAGCTTAACAACGCATACCCCCAATCTCAAGCTGCAGCAGGAACAAGGCTCAGGGGAACCAGGCCCGGTATCTACTGGGAAGTAGATTTTACTGAAATAAAGCCAGGAAAGTACGGGTACCGGTACTTACTTGTCTTTGTAGATACTTTTTCAGGGTGGACTGAACCATTCCCAACCAAAAGAGAAACTGCTCAGGTCGTAGCAAAGAAAATTCTGGAAGATATCCTTCCCAGGTATGGCTTCCCCATCCAGATAGGGTCAGATAATGGGCCCGCTTTCGTCGCTAAGGTAAGTCAGGACTTGGCTTCCATCCTTGGGGCAAATTGGAAACTACATTGCGCTTACAGGCCCCAGAGTTCAGGACAGGTAGAAAGGATGAATCGGACCTTAAAAGAGACCTTAACTAAATTGACTATAGAAACTGGCGCTAATTGGGTAGTCCTTCTCCCCTATGCTCTGTTCCGGGCCCGTAATACCCCTTACAAACTGGGCCTTACCCCTTACGAAATCATGTATGGCAGACCTCCACCCCTGGTTCCTAGCTTAAAAGATGACCTGCTTAAGTCTGAAACAGAAAATGTCTCTGAATTCTTATTTTCCCTACAAGCCTTACAGAAAATTCACCAAGAAATCTGGCCCAAGCTGAAAGAACTATATGAGACCAGTCCCCCACCGACACCCCATCCGTACCAGCCGGGAGACTGGGTCCTGGTTAAGCGACACCGACAAGAGACCCTAGAGCCCAGGTGGAAAGGACCACTCCAAGTACTCCTGACCACCCCCACCGCCCTGAAGGTAGAAGGCATTGCATCGTGGATCCACTACACCCACGTCAAGCCAGTGGACCCAACCTCCGACCTTCTGGGGCCAATCACGGCGGCGGCTGAAGCACCAGACACGTGGACTGTGGACAGAGCTAAGAACAACCCCTTAAAACTCACCCTGCGCCAGCAGCATAGCTCACTGCAAACATGCAGTTAGGTAGTCTAACTCTAACATTAGTCACCCTAGTGGCCACTGGGGAAAACATAAAGCCAGCTCCTAATCCCTTTGTCTGGAGATTCTGGCTTTATGAAAACCAAACCCACCCTGGGCAACCTCATAAGCCCGGGAAATTAGTGGCCAGTGCAGATTGCCCCTCCTCAGGGCGCAATAGCCCAATTTTACTAAATTTTACCGATTTCCCAGTAGCCAAACCAGTGGCACCAATAATATGCTTCGAGTATGATCAGACTAAATACAATTGTAAGCACTATTGGTGGCGCCAAAGTGCCGGCTGCCCTTATAACTATTGTAACATCCATAAATACCAATGGTGGGGTGGAGAAGAACAGATAGATCCCAGATGGCCCTTCCATTGCAGATGAGATAGAGACCTTTCATATACATGGATAGTTAGAGACCCCTGGAACTCCCGCTGGACCATGCCTCAACACGGGGCTGTATACTACTCCTCCGCCTCCACATGGCCTAGCAGTCACCTCTATCTGTGGCGGGGTCTAGTGCAGGTACGGCCCCTGGTCCATGGAAATATCCAGCAACAAGAAAACCGCCTGACACAAGATTTACGTCCTTTTTCCTGGTTAAAATTATTGCAAAAAGGATTAGAACTTGCCAACCTTACAGGACTTCACAGCCTGTCTGGCTGCTTTCTGTGTGCCACTCTAGGGCGTCCACCGCTAACTGCTGTCCCCCTGCCATGGGGATCCTCCACCTCTGCCCAAGCTAACAACCACCGAAACCTCTCATATGCCCCTATCCCTAACGTGCCACTATACCTAAACCCTAGTCAAGAAAAGTTTCCCTACTGTTTCTCAGGAACTAATTCCAGCCTGTGCAACATCACTGCAACGCCCCCTAATATCACCTTAAGGGCTCCGTCAGGCATATTCTTCTGGTGTAATGGAACATTATCTAAAAACCTATCAAGCCCCTCTGTTACCAACCTACTGTGTCTTCCTGTCACATTAGTTCCCCGGTTAACTCTACTTACTGCCGGTGAGTTCCTAGGGTATACCGGTAACTGGACTAGTGCTGTTATTCACCCAGACCCTAGACCGAGACCTGCACGAGCCATATTTCTCCCCCTCATTGCAGGAATCTCCCTCACTGCATCCTTCATGGTGGCCGGACTGGCTGGGGGAGCCCTAGGTCACACCCTCATAGAAAGTAACAAGCTGTACCAACAATTTGCCGTTGCTATGGAGGAGTCAGCTGAGTCCCTTGCCTCCCTCCAGCGGCAGCTCACGTCCCTAGCACAGGTAACCTTGCAGAACCGGAGGGCCTTAGACCTACTCACTGCTAAAAAAGGGGGAATGTGTATGTTTCTAAATGAAGACTGTTGTTTCTACATAAATGAATCGGGGCTCGTGGAAGACCGGGTCCAACAGTTACGCAAGTTAAGCACAGAAGTAAGAACACGGCAGTTTGCTTCAGCTGCAGACCAATGGTGGAACTCATCTATGTTTTCTCTGTTAGCCCCCTTCCTTGGACCCCTGCTGAGTCTACTATTTCTGCTTACTGTAGGACCTTGTGTTGTTAACAGAATTTTGCGGTTCGTTAAAGAAAGGTTTAACACTGTACAACTCATGGTCCTCAGAGCCCAATACCAACCTGTAAACGCTGAAACAGAATCAGACTTATAAGACCCAAGATTGGCTCTAAAAAAATACCTGAAAAGAAAGGGGGGGAATGAAAGGAGCCAGGCACATTCCTCAGCCCCGGGCTCAAAACAAACAAGCCCAGTACAAACACATCCCATCCTCCCATCCCACCACATATCACCATATATCTCTCAAACTTCCTGAGCCCAGTACAAACACCACCAGAAAAGTCTCCGATAAGAGGACAGCCGTTCAAAGTTTTACTGAAAGAATGGGAACCAAAAGAATTCCTTTGTTCCCCTGTAACTTTCAGGCTATAAAAAGCAAACACTCGCATTGTTCAGGGCCCTCTTGTATGCTGTGGAATGGAGGGACCAGGTTCGAACTTGTAGTAAAGATCCTTGCCGCTTGGCTTTGACTCTGGACTCTGGTGGTCTTCTTTGGGGAACTAACGGTCTGGGCATAACAAAAACATCCAGTTATATGCATTCACAAAGAGATGGTTTGAAATTGGAACTTATGTTTAAAAGGGAAGCAGAGCATAAGGGATTGGAAAATTTGCAACCTGACTATGTGGTAGAAAAGAAAAACCCATTTTCTCAGGAGTAATTCAAGCTGGCTGCAGAAATTTACATAAGTAACAAGGAGCTGAATAGTAATAGCCAAGACAATGGGGAAAATGTCTCTAGGACATGTCAGAGAACTTCACAGCAGCCCCTCCCATCACAGACTCATAGGTCTAGGAGGAAAAAGTGGCTTCATGGGCTGGGCCCAGGTCCTGCTGCTCTGTGCAGCTTTAGGACTTGATGCCCTGAGTCCCAGCCACTCCAGTTCCAGCTGTGGCTGATAAGGGCCAAGGTACAGCTCAGGGCCATTGCTGCAGAAGGTGCAAGCCCCAAGCCTTGGCAGCTTCCATGTGGTGTTGGGCCTGCATGTGTGCAGAAGACAAGAGTTGAGGTTTGGGAGCTTCTGCTTGGATTTCAGAGGATTTATGGGAAAGCCTGGATGTCCAGACAGAAATCTGCTGCAGGGGTGGAACCCTCATGGAGAACCTCTGCTAGGGCAGTGCAGAAAGGAAATATGGGGTTGGAGCACCCAAAAAGAGTCCCCACTGGGGAACTGCCTAGTGGAGTTGTGAGAAGAGGGCCAGCATCCTCCAGACCCCAGAAAGACAGATCCACCAACAGCTTGCACCATGCATGTGGAAAAGCCTCAGGCACTCAATGCCAGCCCATGAAAGCAGCCACAGGGGCGACACTCTGCAGAGACACAGGGGCAGAGCTACTCAAGTCCATGGGTGTGCTAGATGTGAGACACAGAGTCAAAGGAAATTTTGGAGCTTCAAGATTTAATGACTGGGCTGGGTGCGGTGGCTCACACCTATAATCCCAGCACTTTGGGAGGCCAAGACGGGTGGATCACCTGAGGTCAGAAGTTCAAGACCAGCCTGACCAACATGGTGAAACCCCGTCTCTACTAAAAATACAATTTAGCCAGGCGTGGTGGTACATGCCTGTAATCTCAGCTACTTGGGAGGCTGAGGCAGGAGAATCGCTTGAACCCAGGAGGCAGAGGTTGCAGTGAGCCGACATTGCACTGTTGCACTCCAGCCTGGGCAACAAGAGCAAAACTCCATCTCAAAAAACAACAACAACAACAAAAAAAAAACGATTTAATGACTGCTCAGCCAGCTTATGAATTTGCATGGGGCCTGTAGTCCCTTTGTTTTTGGCCAGTTTCTTTTATTTGGAATGGGAACATTTACCCAAAACCTGTACCCCCATTGTATCTTGGAAGTAACTAACCTGTTTTTTTTATTTTATAGGCTCATAGGCAGAAGGGACTTGCCTTGTCTCAAATGAGACTTTGAACTTGGACTTTTGGGTTAATGCTGAAATGAGTTAAGACTTTGGGGGACTATTGGGAAGGCACAGTTGGTTTTGAAATGTGAAAATAACATAAGATTTGGGAGGGTCCAGGAGTCTAATGATATGGTTTAGCTCTGTGTTCCCACCCAAATCTCATCTTGAATTATAATCCCCACATGTCAAGGGAGGAACCCAGTGAGAGGGACTAGATCATGGGGGCAGTTTCCCCCATGCTGTTCTCCTGATAATGAGGGAGTTCTCACACGTTCTGGTTGTTTGATAAGTGTCTGGCATTTCCCCTGCTTTCTCTTACTCTCCTGCTGCCATGTAAGACATGCCTTGCTTACCTTCCACCTTCTGCCATGACTGTAAGTTTCCTGAGGCCTTCCCAGCCATGCAGAACTGTGAGTCAATTAAACTTCTTCTCTTTATAAATTACCCAGTCTCAATTAGTTTCTTTATAGCAGTGTGACAACGGACTAATACAGTCTATGTGTCTGTTTATGTACCAGTATCATACTGTTTTGGTTACTGTAACCCCATAATATAGTTTAAAGTCAGGTAATATGATGCCTCCAGCTTTGTTCTTTTTGCTTGGGATTGCCTTGGTTATTTGAGCTTTGCTTTGGCTCCATATGAATTTTTAAATAGTCTTTTCTAGTTCTGTGAAGAATGTCATTGTTAGTTTGATAGGAATAGCACTGAATCTGTAAATTGCTTTGGACAGTACGGCCATTTTAATAATATTGATTCTTCCTATCCATGAGCATGAAATGTTTTTCCATTCATTTGTGCCTTCTCTCATTTCTTTGGGAGATTTTTCACCTCATTGTTTAGCTATATTCCTAGGTATTTTATACTTTTGTAGCAATTGTGAATGAGATTGCCTTTCTGATTTGGCTCTCAGCTTGGCTGTTGGTGTATAGGAATGCTCGTGATTTTTCTACATTGATTTTTGTACCCTGAAACTTTGCTGAAGTTGTTTATCAGCTTAAGGAGCTTTTGGGCCAAGACTATTGAGTTTTCTACCTATAGAATCATGCCTGCAAACAGAGATAGTTTTACTTTCTGTCTTCCTATTTGAATACCCCTTATTTCTTTTTCTTGCCTGATTGCCCTGGCTAGGACTTCCAATACTATATTGAATAGGAATGGTGACAGAGGGCATCCTTGTCTTGTACTGGTTTTCAAGAGGAATTCTTTCAGCTTTTGCCCATTCAGTATAATGTTGGCTGTGAGGTTTTCATGGATGGTTCTTATTAGAGGTATTCTCCTTCAATACGTAGTTTGTTGAGAGTTTTTAACATGAAATTGTGTTGAATTTTATCAAAAGCCTTTTCTGCATCTATTGAGATAATAACTGAGATAATCATGTGGTTTTTGTCTTTAGTTTTGTTTATTTGATGAATCATACTTATTGATTTGCATATGGTGAATCAACATTGCACCTCATAGAGGAAGCCTACTTGATAATGGTGAGTTAGTTTTTTGATGTGCTGCTGGATTTGGTTTGCAAGTATTTTGTTCAAGATTTTTGCATTGATGTTCATCAAAGATATTGGCCTGAGGTTTTCTTTTTTGTTGTTGTTTCTCTGCCAGACTTTGGTATCAGGATGCTGCTGGCCTCATAGAATGAGCTGGGGAGGAGTACCTCCTCCTCAATATTTTGGAATCATTTCTGTATTGGTAGAATTCAGCTGTGAATACATCAGGTCCTGGGTTTTGTGGGGGGGTTTTTTGTATTTTCTTGTTGTTTTGTTTTTTGTTTTTATTTATGTTTTTGGTTGGTATGCTATTTATTACTGATTCAATTTTGGAGCTCATTACTGGTCTGTTCAGGAAACCAGTATTTTCCTGATTCAGACTTGTGAGGGTGTATGTGTCCAGGAGTTTATCCATCTCTTCCAGGTTTTCTAATTTGTATGCATTGAGGTATTTGTAGTAGTTTCTGATGGTTGTTTTTTATTTCTGTGAGGTCAATGGTAACATTCTTTTTATCAACATTCTTTTCATCATTTCTAATTGTACCTATTTGGATCTTCTCTTTTTTCTACTTTATTTGTCTAGCTAGTGGCCTATCTTATTATTTATTATTATTATTATTATACTTCAAGTTTTAGGGTACATGTGCACAACATGCAGGTTTGTTACATATGTATACATGTGACATGTTTGTGTGCTGCACCCATTAACTCGTCTTTTAGCATTAGGTATATCTCCTAATGCTATCCCTCCCCCCTTTCCCCACCCCATAACAGGCCCCGGTGTGTGATGTTCCCCTTCCTGTGTCCATGTGTTCTCATTGTTCAATTCCCACCTATGAGTGAGAATATGCGGTGTTTGGTTTTTTGTCCTTGCGATAGTTTGCTGAGAATGATGGTTTCCAGCTTCATCCATGTCCCTACAAAGGACATTAACTCATCATTTTTTATGGCTGCATAGTATTCCTTGGTGTATATATGCCACATTTTCTTAATCCAGTCTATCACTGTTGGACATTTGGGTTGGTTCCAAGTCTTTGCTATTGTGAATAGTGCCGAAATAAACATATGTGTGCATGTGTCTTTATAGCAGCATGATTTATAGTCTTTTGGGTATATACCCAGTAATGAGATGGCTGGGTCAAATGGTATTTCTAGTTCTAGATCCCTGAGAAATCACCACACTGACTTCCACAATGGTTGAACTAGTTTACAGTCCCACCAACACTGCAAAAGTGTTCCTATTTCTCCACATCCTCTCCAGCACCTGTTGTTTCCTGACTTTTTAATGATCGCCATTCTAACTGGTGTGAGATGGTATCTCATTGTGGTTTTGATTTGCATTTCTCTTATTATTTCTTTCAAAAAACTAACTCCTGGATTCATTGATCTTTTGAATAGATTTTCTGTCTCAGCTTCTCTCAGTTCAGCTATGATTTTGGTTATTTCTTGTCTTCTGCTAGTTTTGAGGCTAATTTATTCTGGCTTCTCTAGTTCTTTTAGTTATGATGTTAGGTTATTAATTTGAAATCTTTCTAACTTTTTGATGGGGGCATTTAGTGCTATGAATTTCCCTCTTAACACTGCCTTAGCTGTGTCCCAGAAGTACTGGTATGTTGTATCTATGTTCTCATTAGTTTCAAAGAACTTCTTGATTTGTACCTTAATTTCATTATTTGCACACAAGTCATTCAGGAGGATGTCGTTTAATCTCCATGCAATTGCCTGATTTTGAGCTATTTTCTTAGTCTTGACTTCTATTTTTATTGCACTGTGGTCGAGAGTGTGTTTGGCATGATTTTGGTTCTTCTGCATTTGCTATCTCCTGCTCTTTTCTATAGCCTGACCCTCTTGATTTCTTACACACAAGCTTTTCACAATTAAGAAGTCAGAACTTTCCATCTGTAAAGTGACTGATCAGTTCAAGAAATATCCTATCTTTGTCTCATTCTTTTATAATCCCCAGGCTTCAAGAAAATTATTATCTCCAATCCCAAGCCTCTTTCCAGATTCATTGGCACCATCTGCTTCCACAAGGCATGGAAATGTCAATAAATTTTTGGTAAGATGTCTTTTCATGGCTGCCACTGTGGTCTCAATTGTTATTAAATTTATTCCTGCTGGCTTTTGGCTTTTACCCACAATAAGTTAACTTATTTTCCATTGTCATTACACAACAGTTTCTTCTGGGGGAAAAAAAAGGAATACATTGATTTTATGAACTTGCCATTTTACATAAGTAGTCTAAAGGTGCCCCACAGGATTATCAGATGAGAGGGCTTAATTTGGCTCTCTAATGTTTATTTTGTCAAAATCACATAGCTAGTTAATGACAAAGCAAGTACTATAACCCATCTGATTTATTTTACAGTTTAGTTAACTTGTAATTACACAGGAAATCATTCTGTTGCCTAACTCCTATGACTGACAGTCTTTT
Organism: Gorilla gorilla gorilla; assembly: GCF_029281585.2. Lineage (NCBI taxonomy): Eukaryota > Metazoa > Chordata > Mammalia > Primates > Hominidae > Gorilla > Gorilla gorilla. The sequence continues at coordinate 134,862,253 of NC_073228.2, forward strand.
CTAAAAATGTCTAATTGTTTTCTAATTGCTTTTATTTGATTTTTATGAGGCTTATATTTTTCCAAAGGTTCTGGCTCCAAGTATTACAGAAAAGGGAGTTACTTACCAATCTCCCTTCTTCACCATTTATTGAACCTGACTCTTTCTGATCAAGAACCTGCTACGAATATGACAGAAACTTTCCCTCAAGAATATCCTGGCAGTCCAAAGGGAAGAGAGATGGGCAATCGCCCTTGCAGGATGATAATGAAGTAAAAGAAGCATGAACAAATGCAGAAAAATAAAAGCAGATGAAAGAATTACTAATTGCTTGCATGGAGAAGAGAGATGTAGATTCTAATGATATCTATGCTAAGTCTTGAAGAATGCACATGAATTTGCTGAACGGTTATGGAGAAGACCATTTCAAACACAGAGAATAGCAAGTTCATAAGCAGCAAGACATAAAAAAGCAAAGTGTGTTTATTTAAATGAAGTGGTTGGATACTTCAAGAAGATGGAATACAAAGAGAAATACTCCAGAATACATTCAATATCTAACAAAAAATATCATGGACAAGAAATTAATGCTAGCAAGCTTAGGCCATATTGTATAAAGCTGCGTTGGCTATACTAAGAAACAGCAACAAATAAAAGTGGCAAATAAATATTCTTATATGCTCACCTTGTATTATCTTTTTCTCTCTCTCTTACTCCCCTAAGCATAAAAATGTCTTACCATAGTCTCAGGTTTGCCCTAGCTACCATAAAGATGACTAATCTAGTGTAAATTAGCAGGGATTGGACAGAAGAGTGAGAAAAAAATTAAGTGCCTCTTTCTAGGAATGCACTAAAATATGAATCACTTTTGAAGTGTGGCCATTATTTCTGCTTAATAGTTTTGTACCAAGAAATTATTCCAAAGAAAAGGTAAAGAGGGTAACAGTAAAGGGGAGATTTTTAAAAAAATAATTAAATGAGAGGGAGAAGTGAAGGTATGCTTCAATGACATTTTCAACTCTTGTTGACTTTATATTTCTGACAAAAAGATGAGGAAAGTTCAGGAAGGAATAGGTAGATAACCTGAATGAGTTCTGTTTTCCAGTATTTACATTCTTCACTAAATACTGAAGAATGGAGGCAAGATGAGGAAAAAAGTGGTGTAATATTTGGCAGGAGGACTCCTCTAATAAAGATAATAGACTTTGTGTCTCTGCAGAGTTTCATCCCCGCTGGCTATGACAAGCTGGTAAAAATCATCACACAAGTAATGGGCTTTAAAGACTGGAGGAAATGCAGCACCTGGATTTTGAAATCCAGAAATTACTTCCCAGAAAAATGCCCAGTCTTCTCATCATTTTTCTGGTTGAGCTGTATTTTTGTCCTGGACATAAACTGAAAAAGAAACTACCACCATCTTGTGCACCACAGATGTCAGGCCCAGTAGATTTGATTTGTTCCTATGATTTGATTATTTGTGTCTTCACTTTTGCCTGTTCGGATGATCACTCACAATGCAACACTCATACTAAAAGAATGAATAGCATAGGCCCTAATATATTTAAAAGCATATGCCAGAGCCAAATGATAAACAAAATAATGGGCCATCATTCCTGATAACTCCTTTGAAGATAAGACAGGATGAAAAACCATCTGAATGAAACTGAATTTCACCATGGGTCAAGAAGTTGGGGTGCAATATACCTAAAGAGAAGTTCTACATAGGGACAGTACACACACGTAGCAGCTACTCAGTAAATATTTGTTGATGATGGGGACTGGATTTCTCATCCAGCTCACTAAATTTTAATCGGACTTAATCAGGCTTAGTGTGTCAGAGTGTGAGTAATTCAGAGTGCATCTTCACTCTTTGGAACCAAAGCCCATTTCTCTGATAGTTTGCAGAGCCATGTGGGAGGGAAGGTAACTCGGCAAACCCTCTGTGGTATGGTAATAATGCCCCCATAAAAATGTTTACATCCTAAGGCCTAAAAATCTATGAATGTTACCTTACATGGCAAAAGGGTCTTTGTGTATGATTAAGTTAAAAAATCTTGAGATTGGGAGATTATTCTATATTATCTGGTGGGCACAGATAATCACAAGGGTCCTTACAAGAGGGGAACAGAGGTGAAAAGAAGAGACAAGTGTGACCATGGAAGCAGAGGTGGATGTGATGCACTTAGAGATGAAGGAATGAGCCAGGAACCAAGGAATGCAGATGGTCTTCTAGAAGCTGGAAAAGGAAAGGAGGCAGTTTCTTCCTTAGAGTTTCCAGAAAGCAACACAGCTCTGTTTGATTTTCACCTGTAAAACCCATCTTAGACTTCTGACCTCCAGTACTGTGAAATAATAAATGTGAGTTGTTTCAAGCCAGCAAAGTGTGTGGCAATTTGTCTGGCAGCAATAGAAAAATAATACATCCTCTTTTAACTTCTCCAGCTACAGACGAAAGCCTCAACGGTAAGATTCACCTATGCCTGAGGCTGGAAGAAAACAGATCAGAATATGGCCAATGCAGAATAAGTGGAAAGGCTCGGAATGTAAATGGCTTGGAATTTTCTAGGAACAAACAGCAGCTGAAGTGGCAGGAACATGATGAGCAAAGAAAAGAGGAAATGCTCAAGATGAAGTAGAGAGGTGGGCAGGGCAGTGCAGGTGAGGCCTTGAAGACTACAGTAAGTAGTTTAGATTTTAGTCTTAGTACAATGAGAAAAACCATTAAAGTGTGTTTTGAGCAGTGAGTGATGTGATTTTTTTTTTAAGAGACAGCGTCTTACTCTGTCACCCAGGCTTGAGTACAGTAGCACAATCATACCTCACTGCAGCCTTGAGCTCCTAAGCTCAAGCGATACTCCTGCCTCCACCTCCAGAGTAGCCAAGAATACTGGTGGGCACCACCACACCCAGCTAATGGTTTGCATTTTTAAGAGATCACTCTGGCTGCAGAGTGAAAGGCAAACTGTAGAGGGGAAATGAAAGCATAAAGCCACGTGGAGGCTATGAATTAGCCAAAGAATGAGATGGTGGTGGCTTGGGCTAAAGTATGATGAAGGGAGTGAGAAGTGAGAATAAATTCTGGAGATGGAACCTACAAGACTTGATGAGACATAAGTTATATGGGAATGAGAGAAATTAAAGATGCGGCTGGGAGATTTGTTGAGGCATTTACTGACACTGGGAAGATTTAGAGAGGACAGTTTAGGAGTGGCGGGGAATAAAGACTTCATTTGTAGACATGTTAAAATTAAAAAGTACATGAGAGATTTGAGTGGAGATATGAAACAGGAAGCTGGATATGCAAGTGTGGACATGCAAAACTGGAATTTGGAGAAATGGACAATTTAAATGCTATCTTTTTTCTGATCATTCATAAAAGTCTTATTTAAATAAAGCACTAAGTTTTACTCATTAAAATCTGCATCTGTTTCTGCCTTAAATACCTTTTATCTATCTATCTAAATTTCTACCAAATTTTAAACTCCTTAAGTGAAGAAAAAAATGTTTCATACATCTCTGGAACTTTTTATAATTATTTTCACAAAGTAGGGACACATTTGTTCGAATTCACCTAAATACAAACTACATCCCATTTTTTAAGAAGCGATAGAGAGGAACCCAATTTAACATTTCTAATTATGTAAAAACAGTCACAGTTGGTCACTTTTATTTCAACATATTTTCTACCTTATTTATGGGCCTTCTTGAAAAAGATTAAACAATGTAATTCTCACTCAATGACTTAAGGAAAATTAAGACCAAATTCATCCATCCAAATGTTTTCACTTTTTATTCTTTCCTTGAGCTAGGCTAGACTACTCTGATAATAGGAAATTGTATAAAATTCTGAGCTCTTCTACCAAATGTCTATGTAATTCAACAAACAAATTGATATGTCTGTGTGTAACATCTACAGATTCTGTGATGTTATTGAAGGTAGTGAATTGTCAGCTGGCCTTTCCTTTAGAAACAATAGAGGTCAGCAATTTTTCAGTTCTGAAGTCTCAGCCAAATTGTATTTGTCCTTTTAAGTACAAGATGAGAAGGTACAGCCTAATCCTCTTTGCTACAGTTCTCATTAATTTAATGTGGGGCTATGGAGAAGTACAGAACAGCACTTCCTCATTGGTGTCTCAGCTGCAGTTATAAAGCCAAAAAAGCTAGGATTTTGAAGTAAAAGAATTTATATTCTCAATGACATAGCATTATGCTGGAAAATATGTTTCCATATCCTATTCAGGAAATAGCTAGGTACGAACAGTTTCTCACTGTGCTCCAATCTACTGAGCAATAATTTTCTCTAAATAAAAAAAGGAAAACAGCTGTCAGAGTGGGGTGGGGTTTTTTTAACCAAGAGGGAAATAAAAGAGTAAGTAAGAAAGAAAGTAGTCATTCTGCCAGTTTTGCCCACTGGGTTCTAATCCAAAAGCCATACCTTTAAATCTGCTTCTTAATTTGTGAGTTCAACTATTAAAACAAACAAAATAATATTTTCTAAATAGAAGTCAAGCAACAATATTATTTTATTTCCTACCATAATGAGGTTTCACCTGGAAGAGGGGAAAAAAACTCTCTATCCAGTATATTGACTTCTCCATTGTTACTTTTATAAAAAGTATTTTTCTTTTTTAGTAATTGAATGCTTAAATGGTACAGAAAATTATTCTAATTATATTAGCAAATGTTTAGTATTACATACCCTTCAAGTGGGTGCTAAATAAATGCTAGGTTCAAAAACTATTTTTAATGAATAACAGCAAAGATTTATTGACACACATACATTTTCAGGAACATTAAAACTGATACTTTTCAGAAAGCATCTCCTTGGATTTAATCTCACATATGGGAATTTAGCCAAATATAATAAAAGAAAGAAAAATGTATGTATATATACACCAAAATGTGTAATGTTGTAATATTTTTGACCTAGAGGATAAAAAAAATTATTATACTTTAAGTTCTGGGGTACATGTGCAGAACGTGCCGGTTTGTTACATAGGTACACATGTGCCACGGTGATTTGCTGCACCCATCAACCCGTCATCTAGGTATTTCTTCTAATGCTATCCCTCCCCTAGCTCCCCACCCCCCAACAGGTCCTGGTGTGTGATGTTCCCCTCCCTGTGTCCACGTGTTCTCATTGTTCAACTCCCACTTATGAGTGAGAACATGTGGTGTTTGGTTTTCTGTTCCTGTGTTTGTTGAGAATTATTGTTTCCAGCTTCATCCATGTCCCTGCAAAGGACATGAACTCAGAGGATAAAAAAATTAATGTATAAATGACCAGCAGTAGGTGACAGGCTTAGCAGATTATAACGAGTTGACACAGTTAATTAAAAAGATAATAAAGAATGAAGTTTTGTGCCAAATGTATATAAAATAACGCTAATGTTAAATTGTAGAAAACAAAACATTTTATATACTAGAGACTAGGGTCTGAATATGCACCGCAAAATTTATATGCTGAAACTTAATTGTCAATGTGATAATATTAGAGGTGGGACCTTTAGGAGGTGATTAAGTCATGACGGTGGAGCCCTCGGGACTGAGTTTAACACTGCTATAAAAGAGGTGCAAAGGAGTTAACCCCCCCTTCCCTTTCACCCTGCCATCGCTTCTGCCATGTGAGGACACAGCATTTAAGGCACCATCTTAAAAGCAGAGACCAGGGCCCTCACCAGACACCAAACCTGCTGACGTTTTAATCTGGGGCTCCCCAACCTCTAAAATTGTAAGAAATAAATTTCCATTATTTATCAATTATCCAGTCTTGGATGTTTTGTTACAGCACCACAAACAGACTAAGATTCTAGATTAACAAATATTTTCAACACATTCTATGGGAGCCCACGCCTCCAATTTCCTATCTAACAGGATATGAGTTTAGTTAAGGGCAACACTGTGTTCAGCTGCTTAGGATGAAGCATGATTGGTCCAGAGCAGCTGTCACTGAGCCTTTGCTACTATTATTTCCCCATCTATGTGACCCAGTTCTAGTCAATGGGAAGTGATATATAAAGGGAAATTTTCTAAAGACAGGAAATCCTTCTGAGAAAGTGTTTTCCTCCCTGATAAAACAAAAATCCCTTCTGTTACCCATGTCTTTTGATCCCTAATTGGAATTCCAGTGCTATGGTGTGAGGTTTGGAACTGTGGGAATCATCGTAAAATGAGGCAACAAACACAGGAACCAAAAAAACAACATGCTAAAGGTGATGGAACAGAAGTAAAAAAGAGTGTGGGTCCTTGATTACATTATTGAACCTCTGCACCACACCAAGAAGGGCAATCTCTGCACTTTTAAGCAAATAATAAATGCGGTTAATCCACCATTAGTTAGGTTTTCAGGTAATTGCAGTCAAACACATATTATCTAATAAATACTCAAATGTACATGAAGACTGGTAAGGATCAGAAAAATGAAAGTAGATGCTTTAAGGTAGCAGAAATATAGCTCATTTTTTTCCTTTCAGAAAATACAGAAAGTATGGGTAGCATGGGAAATTAAAACTATTTGTTCTTCCCAACTCTCCATAGATTACTATTAAGAACATTTTTGGCATAGACCCTTTCAAGTACGTATCTAGCAAGGGAACTTAAGTACCACCTGGTTTCCCCTCATTTCAGGAATCAGCCCCAAACTTGAAGGCATAGAGACTGTAAGTTTCCCCACATTGTACAGACAGTCTAAAATGATTTTGGCAGACATCCCCTCCAAGGTTTACAATAGGTGGAGGAAAATCTCAGGAGGCTAACAGCTCCTTTTAATGTCTGTCCGTTAACATTTTTCAGCCTCACTCACATTCCCATCTTTGAAATTTCCTAGAGCCTCCAATTCCTCAGTTTTTCCCGGACTTGTTTCTTGGCTTCTACCTTTTCCAAAACACCTTGCAGGCTGATGTTTCAACCTTCTGATGTGCTAAGTTAGTTACCTGTTGTTTGTTCTTATCTCCCCGTTCGTCCTTGGAAACTTACTTTTTAAATCTCTTTTCTATCATTTTAGTGGGTTGTGGGGTGGTAACAGGGATAAATATATGTGTTTCATGATGTACACAAGGCATTTCATATATTTTCATGGAACTTACTATTGATTGACAAATGGCCTTTCAAAAGGGTTTTACCATTTACCCATGATGAGCTGGCTTTAGGGACCTTAAAATCAAATGTTAACAGAGTAGAAAATCTAATCAAGAATACAAAAAAGGCCAGGCACGGTGTCTCACGCCTGTTGGGAGGCTGAGGTGGGCGGATCATTTGAGGTCAGGAGTTCAAGACCAGCCTGACCAACATGGAGAAACCCTGTCTCTACTAAAAATACAAAATTAGCTGTGTGTTGTGGTGCATGCCTGTAATCCCCACTACTTGGGAGGCTGAGGCAGGAGAATCACTTGAACCTGGGAGGCAGAGGTTGCAGTGAGCCGAGATCACACCGCTGCACTCCAGCCTGGGCAACAAAAGCAAAACTCCATCTCAAAAAAAAAAAAAAATCACTAAAGAGACTTTAGGAGGATAAACTATTAAAAGTCTCCCTTGCTTATAACACATACTTTCTACCATACTGTCTCCTGTTCGTGGCATTTAAATAATGAAACGGTAAACTAATACAGAGATCTATTAGTCTATTTTGCATTGCTATCAGAGAATACTTGAAGCTGGGTAATTTATAAAGAAAAGAGGTTTAGGCTGGGCACAGTGGCTCATGCCTGTAATCCCAGCACTTTGGGAGGCTGAGGCGGGTGGATCACCTGAGGTCAGGAGTTCGAGACCAGCCTGGCCAACATGGTGAAACTCCGTCTCTATCAAAAATACAAAAAATTAGCCAGGCGTGGTGGCAGGTACCTGTAATCCCAGCTATTCAGGAGGCTGAGGCAAGAGAATCACTTGAACCCGGGAGGCGGAGGTTGCAGTGAGCCGAGATCACACCATTGCACTCCAGCCTGGGCAACGAGAGTGAAACTCCATCTAAGAAACAGAAAGAAAAGAAAAGAAAAGACAAAAGAAAAGAGAAAGGAAAGGAAAGGAGGAAGGAAGGAAAGAAGGAAGGAAAGAAGGAAGGAAGGAAGGAAGGAAGGAAGGAAGGAAGGAAGGAAGGCAGGCAGGCAGGCAGGCGGGCAGGCAGGCAGGCAGGCAGGCAAAAGAAAAGAAAAGAAAGAGAAAGAAAGAAAAGAGGTTTATTTGGTTCACGGTTCTGCAAGCTATACAAGAAGCATGGCGACAGTATCCGATTCTGGTGAGGCCTCAGAAAACTTACAGTCATGGCAGAAGGCAAGCGAGGAGCAGTTGTGTCACATGGTGACAGAGTGAACAAGAGAGAGTGGCAGAGGTGCCATGTTATTTAAACAACCAGCTCCCACATGAACTAATACAACAAGAACTTACTTATTACCACAGGGCAGGCACCAAGCCATTCATGAGGGATCCACTCCCATAACCCAAACACCTCCCGTTAGGCCCCACTTCCAACATTGGGGATCACATTTCAACATGAGATTTGGAGTGAACAAATATCTAAACTATATCAAGAGATAAATAATATTCCCAAAGGAAATCAGATAAAACAGGTAAAAGAATCTCCAAGGGTAAAATCTAAATACACACAAGAGAATAAATGGAAAGAAATGCTTTATTGTCCAGAAGTAACTAGACATGACCACAAAAGCAGTATCTATCTCGAACCATTTCTTTCTTTACCACTAAGGAGATTGGAGAGATGTTTTTAGTGGAAATAGATACAGGAGTGAGAAAGGCTGGTCCCAAACTTCTGGTGGTAAACAAAGGACAAGCAAATAAAGACATCCATTCACTCATTCAACAAATATTTATTCAACAACTATCTTATTTATAACAGACACTGTGCTTGACTTTAGGACTACCAGTGTGAACAAAAGGGATATGGTCTGCACCCTTGTCTGGAAAGTCTCTGCTCTCTGCTTTGGTCTGGAGTTCATAGTTCAGGAAGGATGAAAGATAATGAAAAAAACATCATAAATAATTATTTTGTCTACATTTGCCATAATCCTATTAGAGATAATAGTATGAAGCCAGCATGAGATGCAATAGAGGACCCAGCCTAGACTATGGACTAGAGAAAATATCATGTAAGATGTCACATTTAACCAGTGATTCCCAAAATGTGATTCCTACATTAAAATTTGAGAACCACTAATGTACACTGCAACTTGAAGGGTATGGAGGAGTTAACAGGGAAAGAGGAGGTGAAGAGCCAAGACAGAAGGTGTAAAAGGGATAGGAAAACTTCCATGGGATTTCAGAGGATTAACAGACTAGTTGGTGCGTGCAGAGATCAAGAAAGTTATGTCAATTTCTTCCCATTTTTTTCTTAATTTTAGTTCTTCTATTTGCCCTGTGTAGACCACCAAAACTAGCTTTTACTTTATGCTAAGGTCAGGGAGTGATCTAACACAATTCTCAAATTTTATATGCATCAGAGTCACTTGTATATCTTCTTAGACCACAGATTCCTGGAGTTTATGATCCTGTAGATTTAAGTAGGGTCTGATAAGTTGCATTTGTAACAATTCCCTGGCTGGGCACAGTGGCTCACCTGTAATCCCAACACTTTGGGAGGCTGAGGTGGGTGGGTTGCTTGAGCCCAGGAGTTTGAGATCAGCCTGGGCAACATGGCAAAATCCTGTCTCTACAAGAAATACAAAAATTAACCAAGTATGGTAATACTAGTAATATTGCTAGTTAAGGAACCATGCTTTGATAATCACTGCTGTAGCATGTGTTTCTAAAACTGAAATTCTGATTAAGAAGTCTGTGGTGAAGCCCAAGAATCTATATTTTAAACAATGGCTACGGTGATCCTTTTGATAAAGCAAAACTGGAAAACAAAGTTCTAGTTATAATTTGGCTTCTGGAGCCTCTCCTATAAAAACCTCTGCTGTTTGTTATTTTTCCTTCTATATTTAAATTACAAATTACTAATTTATCTACCCATGATGCATTCTCTTCACATTCAACAACAAGTAGAAGCCGTTTAACTAAACCCTTGGGTTTTGCGTTTTACTTACTGTATTTTTCATTTCCACTAGTTTTATTCTTTTTCACATTTGCTTGGTCAGGGATTATACTTGGTGAGATTGTCATTAACATCTTTTTCCTTTACACTTATCATACATATTTATTTTATATTCTATTTTCAGTAATTCCAGTATCTGAGGTCTTCAAGGTTCTAATTCTGAAATTGGTTGTTTCTGGGTAACTCTTATTTATACTTGCTTGTTCCTCCACATGTTTGGTAGTTGGTGTGTGTGTGTGTTTGTGTGTGTAGGTGTGTGTGTGCACACATGTGTGTTTGTCTATGTGTGTGTCTGAGAGACAGAGGGAGAAAGAGTTCATTCTTATTGAGAGTTATCTTGTTAGATATCGTTGAAGCCTCAATTGAAGGTGTGATCCTCTAAAACAGGATTTGTGTTTGTATAACCAGGTTAAACTAAACACTTGGCTTGGAGTTTTCCTGGGCCACACAGGTAAAGTGAATTCTGGTCCCCAATAAGTGTGAGGATCAGCTTACAGTTACAAATTCTCATGAAAGAAGTTTTGCTTATATTTGGGCCACGGCCAAGACAAGCAAGATTCCTTACTATCACCCTTTGTGGAAATTTTTTTCTGGCTCTCTATTTCGCTAAAGATGTCACTTTTCGGAAATCCTGATTTCTCCTCTAGTCTCTGATAAATCCACTGGTCTCTGTGTTCCTATCCTTGACCTATTAAAACTAAAGCCTCCAGGCCACTAGAAATCTGCAGATTAGCCAAGGGCAGCTGCTGGCTTCAGTGCTGACCAAACGTGAGGATTTATACTTATCATTTTGAACTCAGAATTTCCTTTTCATCCTTGCCAACCCAGCTATGCACCTAAAAATATGTATGTGTGTGTATGAGAGTGGTGCATTTATAAGGCTTTGGGGTATTTATGAACTATCTAGTCTACAACATTGCTGGAAATGGAAGCTCCCCTCACTATATTTTTATATTTTATCCTGAGGCAGAACCCTTTTGATCTCTGAGCCAGGGAAAGTATAACCTTTATCCTCCTCTATCTCTGGCTATGCTTGTGGAAAAAAATTATCAAAATATTCATCTTTGGTACTCTTATTTCCATTTTTTTCCATCTCCTGGCATCTTCTTTTCTTACTCATTCTCCCTTCCGCTCTCTCTTCTCTCTAAGCACATGGGTCCTCCCCCCCACAGCAGGACCCTACTGAAGTTCCAGGAGTAACTGTCACTTTCTGTCATCAAAGTTCTACTTCTCCTTGAGTCTTCTTGAAACTTCAAGTTATTGCCCAACTTGCTTAATCATCCAGGTTATTAATGCTCCCAAGAGTACTTTATATACATAAAGTATATTTCCTACATATTCACAGCACCGCCAGTTGATAGAATTCCAGGCAACTTTTTAAAAGTAAAGGTAACACTAAAGAAATAGCTACTTTCCAGCCAGTGATTTCTCCCCATATTCCATTTAGAAACACAGAGAGGAATCTATCGCCCATGTAAGACCAGCACATACTCATAGCTAATGTGAAAGTTGAGAGTCTTTAAGAGTGCACATTTAAATTACAGAAAATGTCAAGAAGAGTTAACAAGAATAAAAATTGAAAGCCACAGAATAAGTTGTAACATATGGTACATTTGTTTAATGTCTTTGTTAATGAAACCAAAAATGTAAGCAGCAAATTAATTACCATGTGCCAATGATACAAAATTAAGATGTGGCGTCAGTGGCATGAGGAAAGAATACAGAGGTTCAAAGTTAAAAACATGGGCAGAAAAAGAAAATGCGCTTTCGGATGAGTACAAACAAGCTACCACATCATACGAAACATAACGACCCTTTATAAAAGAAAACCTTAGAACCAAGAGGCAGATAATGGGAGGGGAAAGAGAAAAGTGGTCTTAAAGCAGCCATTTGCAATGTGAATGAACTAGAACCAAAGTAACAAAAATAAAAGCCTCTAACAATGACATTGCAGTGTTGATAAAGCACCAAATCACAATGTACCATTATTTTGGACTTTATAATATTTAAGCAGCAGAAGCAGCAACATAATGTAGAGGGAAAATTTCAGAGAAAGCTCTGACCCTACACTTCAGTGAAGGTTTATTTACAGAAGCAAAGCTTTCTGAATGGTTTAGTTTTGTTTTATTCTTATCTTAGAGAACACCCAACAAAGAAAGCAAACACCTTTGAGACTAGGCACTTTGCCCACAGGGAAAACAAAAATCAAGCCTTGCTGCATGAACCCCAGTACCTTCCTGACCTGACTGGGGCTTTCCTTGCCTCATAACGACAGACAACCCAGTGGGAAAAGCAAGACAAAAGCTCTATTCACCTTCACATGCCAATACCTGGGTCTAAGTGGGGTACTTACTGGCCTACCCTGTCACTCACAAAGTTTTCCCCTTCTATCTATCCAAAACTCCCTTTCCCTGTATAGAAAAGCAGGAACCTCTCTCCTACTACCCCACACTCCCAAACTCCAGTCTTTCTCAACTGTAGATCCTCATTTGACCCACAGAAAACAAAAATAATTTGAATGATTCTTTTCTCAGTTCTCCCAAGGAGAGTACTAACTAATAACATTCCAAAAGCATAAGAGAGAAATTAATTCATTACATACAATGACTGCTGTTGGACATTAGAGCTACATTCTCAAGGTTCTCGTGTCTTTTTTCTATTATTTGTTCTGCATGATTCCTAATTTCCAGGACAATCACCAAGAAACAAGCCTAGCCTTGGCTCCTGCAGCCCACACATTGTTTCCCCAGTTACTCACACCAGCTCCACCTCCCCACACCTGGCCTTGTAAAGTCAGAGTCACTCTGAGGGATAAGCATACAGCCAAACTAGAGTATTCAAGCACCTTAAAGTTATCCTACAGAACAGAACTAAATGTTTTTTGTTTTTTGTTTTTTTCATTCAAACGTCAAGAAGTCCTTGAGGACTGACTGGGATTCTGAAACGAAGACAGTCTCTTCCTTGGGTAGCATGCCAACTGGTTGTGCAGCAGCACAGTGGTACAGGGAAAAGATCATGGGCTTTAGAGTCAGCCAGAACTAGTCTTACTCCACAGCTTTGCCTCTTGCTTTTTATGTGACTCTGGACACTTCCTATAATTTTACAAATCTTAGTTTCCTCTTCAAAAAAACATGGAAATATTAATCCTATCTCACTAGTTTGTTTTGAATAAAAAATAAAATGGAATTATACACAGCAGCAATAGTATTGCACACATCATACACAAAAGAAGTATTACACAAATCAATATGTAGCAGACAGAGCAGAAATAGTAGTGTATATAAAAATGAGTGCTAGCTCCATGCTTTCTAGAGAAACAAAGCATGCCCACCTGGGAGAGGTGTGCAACAGTGCAAAGCAATTACTGATAAGTGTCCAGTGATAAATGATGTAGTCAGCAAATATGTTATTCTAAGTACAATTATGGATCTAGGAAGTATATTCTATTGTTGACAAGAACCAAATGATAAATGGTCTACTTAGTAATATCCTTTCAGAGGAAGAAAAGAGAAACTCAATGTGGCCTGGAATGGACTAGAAAAGTAGTTGTGGGAAAGACCAGAGCTTGAAGGGTAGGCATTATTTGTTTTGTTTCTGATTTTGTTTCATTTTTATTTTATTTTTTTAATCAACATGCCATGAAATTTAACTTTTTTCAGTGTACAGTTCTATGAATTTTAAGTCAGGTATAGATTTGTATAAACATCACCACAATCAGGACACTGAATAGTTCCATCACCCCAAAACATCCACATTCCTGCTTCTCTAACTCCTGGAAATCACTGATATGTTTTCTATCACTACAGCTTTTCAAGGTTACCATATAAATGAAATCATACAGCATATAACCTTTTGAGATGGCTTCTATTTCATAGTGTAATGCCTTTGATTCATCTGTCTTATTGCAGGTACCAGCATATCATCCCATTCTACCGCTGAGACGTATTGCATTCTATACCTTCTATGGACATACCACAATTCTATGGACATACCACAATTTGGCTATCTATTCACCCAATGAAGTCCTTTAGGTCATTTTCAGGTTTTGGCTATTATAAGTAGAGTGGCCATAAACATTTGTGTGCAGGTTTTATATGGACTAGGCACTTGGCTTGCATTGTTGTTTACCTCCCTCAGGCAGGCATGTTATTTTCTTTAGGAAGAATGGAACTAGCATTTATTATTATGTAAAATACTATTTTGTTATATATACTATGTATTGTTGTGTATTGTTTTCATGTCTCTGGACAAATACCTAGGAGTGGGACTGCCAGGTCATGTGGTAAGTTACTGTTTAACTTTATAAGAAACTGCCCAACTGTTTTCCAGATTGGTGGTACCATTTTACATTCCCACCAGCAATGTATGAGATTTCCAGTTGTTCTGTTAAGTCAGCACTTAGTATTGTCAGTATACATTTAATTTTAGCCATTTTAACAGCTGTGTGGTGGTACTGTATCATGGTTTTAATTTGCATTTCCCTAATGTTTAGTGATGTTGAACATCTTTGCATGTGCTTGTTCACCACATGGATACCCTCTTTGGAGCATATTTTTATCTTTTAAAATTTTTCTTTTATGACTTTTATTATTTTCTTTCCTAATTATAAAACTAATTTTGTTTGTTTTTTGAGACAGGATCTCTCTCTCTGTCACCCAGGCTGGAATGCAGTAGTGCAATCATGGCTCACTGCAGCCTCAACCTCCTGGTTCAAGGGATTCTCCTGCCTCAGCCTCCCAAGTAGATGGTACTACAGGAACATGCCACTGAACCAGCTTGTTGTTGCTGCTGCTGCTATAGAGATGAGGTCTCACCATATTGCCCAGGCTGGTCTTGAACTCTTGGGCTCAAGCAATCCTTCCACCGCGGCCTTCCAAAGTGCTAGGATTACAGGCATGAGCCACTGAATACAGCCCCTAATTATAAAACTAATGATTTTAAAGGGGATGTTTAAAATATAGAACATTTTTCAATACAAAAAGAATTCTGTCATTTCTATTGCCATCTTCTGTCCCAGCCAGTGACAAAACAAAATGAATAATTTGGTGTGTTTCTTCCCAACTTCTGTAATGTATCATTGCAAATGTAAATATGGGCCTAGATTTGTGATGGAGTGTTTTTCAGCAAAATCAGAATTATATAGTAAAAACAGTTTTGATGCATGAAAGTAGTAAATTCATCACTATATATATCTTCTTGGAATACAGCAAATTTTCAAGTTCAGAAAAGAAGGAATATATAAAGAATCAGGTATCAAATGACAACTTACTTTCAAAACAGGTAATTCCATGTTACTCCTAGTAATGTAATGGTGTCCCTGTATATTACTCAAATAACAAATTATGCTACAATAACAAATAAATCCTGAAATCTCAGCAACTCCACGTAATAAAAGTTTCCTTCTCACTCATATCACAGACACTGTAATATGTACTTCTCTCCTTTAACAGTGACTCAGGGACAAGTTAAGTTTCCATTTTGCAATATGCTATCTTACACTTTTTCTTTTTCAGCTTCCTGGAGAAGCAAAGGAAAGGTTTATAATACTCTAACTGCTTTCAATCAGAAATGGCACATTATTTCTTCCCACTTTCCCATTGGTGAGAATAAATCCTGTGACTCACATATAGGTGCCTGGGGTTGAAATGCGGAGGAGCACACAGCAATCAGGGTGCACAAACCCATCTGCCACTGCCTGAAATGATGGTAGAGGCGTAATATCTGACTAATTCTAATAGTGACAGAGGCATTCCAGAGAGACAAAGTTCATTCTAGCAAAGAAATATGTATATAGTTTTATTAAGCAATGATTAAAATTTTGTGTCCACTTAAAAGACATTCCCATGAAGGAGATAAATGCAAGTTATTTAGAATTCTAATTTAAAACATATTTTTTAAAAGCCGAATTATCTTAGGTCAGATGTATCACAGTATTTTCATCTTTTGTTGTATGATTGATTTTTGCAAACTCTCTTTCATTTTAGTTGCAGCTCCCTTAATAATAATAGACTTCTGTTGTCCTCATGGCTATCCCAACCACAAGCATTCCCTTCCAATTGTATATACACATATAATCACATGACCTTATCTAGCCAACATTAAGAATTTGCCATTCCTTCATGCCCTATTTCCTTCAGCCATAATAGTGGTTAAGTACCAACCAGTTGTTAGTATTCTTTAACTGATTTAAGAATTAATCTCATCAAATTTTGAATGTTCACAACACAAATGTCTGTGATGGATATGCTAATTATCTTGATTTGATCATTGTACATAGTAGACACATATAAAAACATCACTCTGTATCCCATGAATATGTACAATTATTGCTAAATTAGTCCTCACGCTGCTACAAAAAACTACCTGAGATTGGGTAATTTATAAAGGAAAGAGGTTTAATTGACTCACAGTTCAGCAAGGCTAGCGAGGCCTCAGGAAACTTACAGTCATGGCAGAAGGGGAAGCAAACACATCCTTCTTCACATGGTGGCAGGAGAGAGAAGTGCTGAGCAAAGTGGGAAAAGCCCCGTATAAAACCATCAGATCTCATGAGAACTCACTGACTACCATGAGAACAGCATGGGGGGAACTGCCCCCATGATCCAATCATTTTCCACCAGGTGCCTCCTATGACACATAGGGATTCTGGGAACTACAATTCAAGATAAGATTTGGGTGGGGATACACCAAACCATATCATTCTGTCCCTGGCCACTCCCAAATCTCATGACCTCACATTTCAAAGCACAATCATGCCTTCCCAACAGTCCCCCAAAGTCTTAACTCAACCCAGCATTAACTCAAACATCCAATTCCAAACTCTCATCTGAGACAAGGCAAGTACCATCTGCTTATGAACCAGTAAAATCAAACACAAGTTAGTTACTTCCTAGATACAATGAATGGGGGTACAGGCATTGGGTAAATACACCCATTCCAAATGGGAGAAGTTGACCAAAACAAAGGGGCTGCAGGTCCTATGCAAATCCAAAATCCAACAGGGCAGTCATTAAACCTTAAAGTTCCAAAATGATCTCTTTTGACTCCATGTCTCACATCCATGTCACACTGATGCAAGCGGTAGCCTCCCACAGCCTTGGACAGCTCTGCCCCTGTGGTTTTGCAGGGTTCAGCCTCCATCCCGGCTGCTTTCATGGATGGGTGTAAAGTGTGAGTTTTCCAGGCGAGCAGTGCAAGCTGTCAATGGATCTACCATTCTGGGGTCTAGAGGATGGTGGCCCTTTTCTCACTGCCCTAGCTACACTAGGCAGTGCCCCAATGAGGACTCTGTGTGGGGGTTCCATTCCCACGTTTCCCTTCCACACTGCCCTAGCAGAGGTTTTCCATGAGGACTCTGCCCCTGCAGCAAGCTTCTGCCTGAACATCCAGGCATTTCTATACATCCTCTGAAATCCAGGCAGAGGTTCCCAACCCTCAATTCTTGACCTCTGTGCATTCACAGGCTCAACACTACATGGAAGCCACCATGTGTTTGGGTTTGCACCCTCTGAAGCAATGGCCCAAGATGTACCTTGGCCCCTTTTAGCTACAGCTGGAGCTGAAGGAGCTGGGATGCAGGGCACCATGTCTCAAGGCTACACACAGCAGGGGGTGCCTGGGTCTGGTCTATAAAACCATTTTCTCCTCTGGGCATGTGATAAGAGGGGCTGCTGTAAAGGTTTCTGACATGCCTTGGAGACATTTCCCCCATTGTCTTGGTGATTAACATTCAGCTCCCAACTACTTACGCAAATTTCTGCAGCCAGCTTGAATTCCTCCCCAGAAAATGGGTTTTTCTTTTCTACTACATCATCAGGCTGCAAATTTTCCAAACCTTTATGCTCTGCTTCCTCTTGAATGCTTTGCCATTTAGAAATTTCTTTTACCAGATATCCTAAATCATCTCCCTCAAGTTCAAAGTTCCACAGATCTCTAGGGCAGGGGTAAAATGCCACCAGTCTCTTAGCTAAAGCATAGCAAGAGTGGCATTTACTCCAGTTCCCAACAAGTTCCTCATTTCCATCTGAGAGCACCTCAGCCTGTACTTCATTGTCCATATCACTATCAGAATTTTGGTCAAGGACATTCAACAAGTCTCTAGGAAGTTTCAAACTTTCCCACATCTTCCTGTCTTCTGAGCCCTCAAAGTCTCCAGGAAGTTCCAGGCTTTCTCATATTTTTCTGTCTTCTTTTGAGTCCTCCAAACTGTTCAAAGCAATAGTGGCAGGAGGCAGACAAATGCCTAGACAGATAGGGACAGATCGCCAGTGAAAATCCACCTATAAGCCAAAGACAGTTTAAAGCCTGAAATCCTAGCTACAAGTCAAATCCACAGACTGGATTGAGAACCTGTCTTCCCGTTTGACACACTCCTCTGACTGATCCCCACCCTTCACCTATTTTACATATACCTACCCTTTCCTAATTGGTTTTCTACACTGCCATGACCATATTTGAGTTGTGCCTTTGCTTTAGTCTTTTGCTTTAGCCTTGCATACTCACAAACCAGTCAGCAGATACTCCCATAGTCTAAGCCCACAAAAGCCCTGGACTCAGCCACACTGGGAGAAAAACCACCTGACTGTGGGGGTGAGGGACCACCCCCATGTCCACTCTCCACTGAGAGCTGTTCCGTCACTCAATAAAATTCTTCTCCACTCCCGTCACCCTTCAATTGACAGTGTATCCTCATTCTTCTTGGATGCAGGACAAGAGCTCAGGAACCACTGAACACAGGTACAAGCTATAACAGAGGCAGGCTGGGGCATGCCCAGCCCAGCTACAGGCTGAGCCAGTGCACAAGCCAAACTTAGCCCAGGTCAGGCAAGTGGGCAGGGTGCCTCCTGCAGCAGGTAGCGGGTCTGAGTGAGTCCCAGTGAGGGGTGTCACCAGCCAGAGGTCCCTGGCTGGCAAAATGACTGAGAAAAATCCTACATCACAACCTCTGCCTGTTACCCAGTTCCAAAGTCACTTCCACATTTTCAGGTATCCTGATAGCAGCAGTCCACTACCTTGGTACCAACTTACTGTATTAGTCTGTTCTTATGCTGCTATAAAGAACTGCCCAAGACTGGGTAATTTATAAAGAAAAGAGGTTTAATTGATTCACAGTTCTGCATGGCTAGGGAGGCCTCAGGAAACTTACAATCATAGTGGAAGGTGAAGCAGGAACCTTCTTCACAAGTCGGCAGGAGGTAGGGAGTGCCAAGCAAAGGGGGAAGAGCCCCTTATAAAACCATCAGATCTCATGAGAACTCACTCACTATCATGAGAACAGCACGGAGGAAACTGCCCCCATGATCCAATCACTTTCCACTGGGTCCCTCTCACAACATGTAGGGATTATGGGAACTACAATTCAAGATGAGATTTGGGTGGGACACAGCCAAAGCATATCACTTGTCAACTAAAAATAAAAGGGGAAATTTAAACGGCGCCTAGAGCAGGCAGACAGGAGCCTTCTACCCATGATGCCAATTAGACAGAGTGTTTCTCCTTGTAAAAAGAAAAGAGGAATTGGTGAAGGTGTGGGTCAGAAATGTTAATTAAATGAGACTTTCTTTCTACAAATGTGAATAGTTCATGTATTGCTATCTTCTAAGTAAAAGACAAAAGACAGGAAGGACTGACCTTTAACTTCCTTTGCAGTGTCATATTCCTAAAGAAAACCCATGAAAGTTATATCACCAAAAACAGTGGAGTAGGAACACCAGGGCTTTTTCCCTCCACAAAAGTAATTCATGAGCTGGCAAAAACTGAAATAACTTTACACAATTCTGGAATCAACCAAAAACTTTCAACAACCAGCTGAAGACTGGGTGAAAAAATAAGCTGCTGCTTTGTGGTAAGACAGTGTCCTAGCATGTTAAATTGCCCACTTGCCATCCCGCACATCTCATGTTGGCAGTAGCCATTCGTGTAGCAGCCCACACTCCTGGCACAGACTCCTAGTACCAGGTGGAGTAACTCAGAACTTGTTCTTAAAGAAATATGATTGCCCATTTTGTCCTGTGTAGTGGCCCCCTAAGGAACTGGCAAAGTGGCTTGCCTTTGTTTAGCCACCTCAGAGTGTTCTCAAGGATGAGTGGCTTTCTGGGTAACATTTGCCAAAAGCACTGAAGGCAAAAGTACTGGCCACAGCAGACTGGAGCAAGGTACAACACTTGGGCCAAGCAATAGACAGACTATAAAGAGAAATCTGAAGTAAGTTCAGAAAAGAGATGTAATGGAAAAAACAAATTGGCCTTCTTGGGCATATTTTATTATCAGGATTTATGGATTATCAGACTTTACTTAGTTGTAATCTAAAATGTGGTGGCCTCCCAATAAATGGTTGTTTAAATGATTGATTAGTGGATCCGTAGATGGATGGAATAAAAATGGTCTACATCCACTGTTTCTTATTTATTAAAAGTTAACTTTTTATCCTTTTCCATATTTTTGTGTTTAATTCATATTTCTATAATAAGACCATAAGACCCTCTTATACTACTTTTAGTATATTAAAACAATCAATAATAGCGTTATACATATATATCATTTTTAAACTGTTATGATTTTAAAATCATATTTAAGTTATGAAATCATAACTTATTAAAGTTATGATTTCATACTGAAAATATTAATGTTACTGAAATAGTTTAATTATATAAGATTTTTCAGACATTTAAACATAAACTGAATTCACTTGGTATCAATCCAATGCAACTGTTTTTAAACAAACAATAAAACCACTTATGAAGACCTGTTCCTATTCTCCAGATTCCTTATATTCTATTAGACATTATTATCCAGATAGCTTGTTCTTTCTACCAAACTGGATATTGTCCTTTTTTTCATGTTTTTAATTGATACATAATAATTGTATATATTTAGGGGGTATATAGTTTTATTTAGTTTTGTTTTTTGAGATGAGGTCTTGCTCTGTTGCCCAGGCTAGAGTGCAGTGTTACAATCATAGCTCACTGTAGCCTCAAACTCCTGGACTCAAGCTATCCTCATGCTTCAGCCTCCTAAGTAACTGGAACAACAGGCACATGCCACCATGCCTGGATAATTTATTTTTATTTTTATTTTTTCACAGAGTGGGTCTCACCATGTTGCCCCGGCTGGTCTCAGACTCCTGGCCTAAAGCAATCATGTCGCCTCAGCCTCCCAAAGTAATGGGATTACGAATGTGAGCCACTGCGCACAGCAGTACATAGTGATGTTGTGACACATGTAATGTATAGTGATCAAATCAGGGTAATTGGCATATCTATCATCTCCAAAATTTATCATTTCTTTGTGTTGGCAACATTCAATATCCTCCTAGCTATTTGAAACTATATATTATTGTTAACTATTGTCATCCTACATCTATACAACACTATAACTTATTCCTCCTATCTAGCTATAATTTATATCCTTTAACGAGACTCTCTATTTCCTCCTTCTCCATGCCTTTCCCAGCCTCTAGTATTTTCTGTTTGACCTTTTACTTCTATGAGATCAAAACTTTTTTAGCTTCCATACTGAGTGAAGACATGCAGTATTTAACTTTCTGTTACTAGCTTATTTCACCTAACATAATGTCCTTTATTTCCATCCATGTTGCCATGAATGACAAAATTTCACTCTTTTTATGGTTGAATAGTGTTCCATTGTGTGTGTATGCGTTCGTTCATCTGTTGTTGGACACCTAGGTTGATTTCATATCTTGGCTATTCCAAGTAGTGCTGTAATAAACATGGAGTGCAGATGTCTCTTTAATATACTGATTTCCTTTCCTTTGGGTAAATGCCCAGAACTAGGATTTCTGGATCATATGGTAGTTCTATTTTTAGTTTTTTGAGGAACTGCCATACTGTCCTGAAATCTTGGACCATGGCAGAGTGTCACATAGGATGAGTTCAAAGTTTTCATGTGGATTAAACTGGCATGTACTAGATTTTTGAAACACTCAAAGCAATCAGAATGCTGTGAATCTTCCCAAGATGTTGTAAAGGGTCAAAATAATGAGACTAGAAAGAAAATGCATCAAGGCAGGAATAAGGAAAGAAAAACTAAAACTACTCTAGTCCCTCATGCACACTCAGTTCAGACTGTTCAATAAACCAGCTTTATAAGTCTAAATATAAATTTATTTATTCTAGGAAAAATAGATTATTAGTATGATTATCCAATGAATTGCTATGTAGTACATCTCCTCTTTAGTATTTATCCCACTGGCAACCAGCTTATGATAGAATATAACAAATAAGCAAATAAACTGCCCCTAACCTAGCTATGTTGGCATTATCTTCATTTTTACTTTTAGAAGTCAAATCTAGTGTAGTTCAAATCATGTTTCTCACACCTCACTTTTTCCTCCCCCTCTCTTGGGACTTCAAATTCATCTTCAGGCTTCCCATTTTTATCTTCAAAGACAACCTGAACCCTTCAATCTCTTACCTTTGCTCTCCCCAGTACATGTTAACCTGCTGCACCTTTAAATGTGTTGCCTACTGTTAAATAAATGTAAGAAACATCCTACCACTCAAATTTACCTCCTTATAAGCTCTTCAGAAATCTTTCTTCCAATGGAAATGTTGCTACCGTCCATTTTATCTCCTCCAAGTCTGACAATCAAACACATTACAAAATGCAAAAAGAAAAGGCAAAACTTGTGCAGCTAGTAATTTGATCTTTTTCTAAATGTGTATATTACAAATTTTACATAAATACTTGCTTAATCAAATAATTTGCTTCCTGGGAAGTGACCTGGTCTTTTACCAGAGGGTTGTAAGTGGCAAAGGAGCCCATAATTGGGACAAGACACCAGGAAATACCAAGCCAGGGCTATGTGCCAGGAATATGAGAGCAGCACTTACTCTAAGAGCACACAGACAACCATAGATCTTGTCGTTGGGCAGAAATCTGAGAAGTGAAGGTACAGGTGTTTCTTAAGAGATTTCAATCATCTGAAGGGTTTTCCAAACAAAATTACATGGTGTACCTATAAATTTTCTAAATTCTCTGTCCCCATTCCCAGAAATGGGAGAGAAGTTGATGGGAAGGCAGAGAAAGAAACTGAACTCTCACTGCTACTATCAATTCTGTGCAGGCCTGAAACAATAAACTTGTCTCCCTAACAGTTCAAAAATCTAGTTGAAAAATGAGCACTTGTAAAGGGAAAGCACCCTGAAATGTTAGGAAGAACTTGCAGTTTTAGAGCCAGAAAGATGTGAATTCCAGTTCTGTCTCCATCCTTCCTTTGATATATGTTCCTTGGCAAGTTGTTAATTTCTCAGAGACTATAATATCTCCCTGGCAGGACTGTGGTAAATAATAAACAAAATACTCTCTGTAAAACATTTAGGTCTATGCCTGGCACACAATAGGTACTGGACAAATGGGGATATCTTGAGTGTCTCTGAATGACCTTTTGAGAGTTCCCCCCTCTGGGCCTAAGTTTTGTTATCTATAAAATGGGTATATTAATATCCCATCACTATGTTGTTACAGGTAATAAACTAGACAATCTGAATGCAATAGCTAGTATGATAAAGAGTGTATAAAAGTATTAAGTAAACATCATTTATCTTCCTTGTTAAATCAATTTTTTCAAAATGGTTTTTGATTAATGTGAATTGAGTAGTGAAACTGGAGCTAATGACAGACCAAAAATTGTATAGGAGACAGGCAATTCATCCTCCGACAACTGGGTAACCAGGAGAAAAGACCCAACATTGCAGATCTTTGACACTTGGGAGTCTAAAGCTTACTTTTCTTCCCACAAAAGTTCTAACTAATGGAGAAGTCCTACAAAGAATGGATGGCCAAACAGGAATCACAGTGTCAGCTGTATTAATGGCTGGGCCAGCACCTAATAACTTCCAACACACAGGGCCCAATTGTCAACTGTGAGGAAGAATACATTTTAAGCCTTGGGACAAAATAATGGTCCTGACTCTTCCCAAATCTTGGTCCAAACTATGGGGAAAGCAGTCTGTAGAGCACACCAAATCCACTTACCCAGCCAGCTTCAAGGAAGACAGCATCCTGCCGCATGGGTGATCACCTGGAGAACATTGCAGCTAGAGAGTTGAACTAAGAGGCCAGAGATGGCCAGGTGCGGTGGCTCATAACCGTAATACCAGCACTTTGGGAGGCTGAGGCGGGCAGATCATGAGGTCAGGAGATCGAGACCGTCCTGGCTAACACGGTGAAACCCCGTCTCTCCGAAAAATACAAAAAAATTAGCCGGGCGTGGTGGCGGGCGCCTGTAGTCCCAGCTACTCAGGATGCTGAGGCAGGAGAATAGCATGAACCCAAGAGGTGGAGCTTTCAGTGAGCCGAGATCACACCACTGCACTCCAGCCTGGGCAAGTAACAGAGGAGACTCCGTCTCAAAAAAAAAAAAAAAAGAGGCCAGAGATGTGAGCAGGCCCACGGCACCTCAGGTCAAAGAGAGGCAGGTACAGCGCCTCAAGTCAAAGAGAGGCAGGACACAGCCAGTTTCCCCAGCAAAAGGCATATTGATCACACTCACTAGTAAAATTGCCTGATCAATTAGCTCCACCCCTCCTCCTCCCTGGGGAGAATTGAGCACTGAGGTAGAGAGGAGCAGAAGAGACTCAAACACTCTCCACTCCTGGGAAAAGAAAGCTTGAGGAGAAGATTCCTAGTTGCATAAGGAAGAGGATAAGTGTCCCCTCCTTCCCCTCCCCAGGTCAAAGCTAAAACAAAGTCCAGGCGCAGTGGCTCACACCTATAATCCCAGCACTTTGGGAGGCCGAGGAGGGCAGATCACCTGAGGTCAGGAGTTCGAGACCAGTCTGGTCAACATGGTGAAACCCCATCTCTGCTAAAAACACAAAAATTAGCAGGGCATGGTGGCGCATGCCTCTAATCCCAGCTACTTGGGAGGCTGAGGCAGGATAATCGCTTGAACCTGGGAGGCGGAGGTTGCAGTGAGCCGAGATCAGGCCAATGCACTCCAGCCTGGGCAGCAAAGCAAAGCAGTAATTTGGGAATTAGGCAGATTGAAGAGGGGTCACAAATAGCACCAGAACTAGAGGTTGATTGGGAAGCCATCAAGATGTTTAAGGAAGCTACTGCATGTAGCCAGAGGCAAGGAGATTGCCAGGAGGCTTTGACAGAAGAGCAGGTCAGGGTGGGCCTTCTGCCAAGGCAGGAAGCAGGTCCTTAATATGAGAAACCCAGAGTCTCAGGTAGATAGAGCAAATAAAAGTGTGCCACCAAAGAGGCTTATGGATACAAAATGGGGAAATTAGCACTAAACAAAGGGTCAAGATATCTGGGCAGTCATTGCAGCCATTCTGACTGTACTGCTAACTAGCCATTGACCTCTAAACGTATCATTTTTCATCTCTGGACATCAGTTCCCTCAAATATAAAAATAAGTATCTTCCTTCTCCAACAATAAATGATCATAGAAAAGGAGATGTGCATTGTTTGGTGGTGCATTCAATCTGTCCTGTGTCACCTGGATGCAGAAGACATGGGAACTATTGTCTTCTCAACAATGACAATGGAGCACATATTGAACAGAGGATATCTGTTCAAACACCACCCCGAAGTCCCAGAAATGCTGGGTGTGTTCTGCAGCAGGATATGAAAAGTGAAATAAGAAACTTTAAACTATATAAGCAGGCTCGCCTTCTTTTTCATATTTTTCTAGGAAATCAGTGAAACAAGAGAACAGCTCCAAGGACAGGACTTGTATTTGAAAATAATGATAGATGATACATTCTGAACAATTACTTATATGATTTTTTTTCTCTGTCTTCGTTTTCTCTCTCCCAAGCCCACACTTTTAAAATATTGCGGTAAAGAAAAGGTCTTCCACTACAAAAAGTGCTTCAGGAAACAGAGGACATTGTCATTTTTTTCAGGCCCTAAAAATATTGTGTATTGTAGAACTCAAACCCTGAAAAGGAGAAGGAGATTCTAACTTATCTATAAAGCTGAAATCTCCTCTGAAGGAGATTATATACCGCAGGATACAGCCATATCTTTTCCTTTCTCTGGTAGAGAAAGCAAGGCTTCATATTTGAATCTCTAAATTGTACCATTCTGAAAATCCACAAATAAAGAAATGCTTAGGAAAAAAGTGGGCTCCTGCTGACTAATTCCGAAATTGTAAGATTGTTCTCATTTTCATTTCCAGCAACCAAAAGAAGGAACACTTCTGGCCACATTCTCTCTCTATTTAAAGGATATGTGGCCAGTCTATGGGAACACCATAGTGGTAACTATGTGATTCTGAGTACTATGACTAACATACTTCTGAAAGCACAGATTTTTGGGGGCTTTTAGAAGATCCTGACAACATTTTAATATTTTATGGAGATATTAAAAGGGATTTCTCTCTTTCTGTATCACTGTAAAAGGAAGAAACAATTTAAAGCAACTTGGCACTCTTAGGAGCATATAATTCTTGATGGCAGCTCTTGCCTCTGCAGTTGTTTATATTTCACAATGAGGATTATGTCATTACCCTACAGGTAGCCCCATCCAAATACAATCTTATTACTAAAAGATTCTAGAATTTAATGGCTATCCCACAAAAGACTGCTTTTCAGACATCTGTAGGATTTTCCAAATATCAAGGATATAATTTGCTGCATTGAAGTTGAATGAACTGCAAATTTTATTTACAGGTTTTTCATATACAGATATTTCTTGCCTGATCAGAGACTGATGTAGAGCTTCTGAAGCTGCCCAAAATATATCCCATTTGATGTTTCCTAAAGTTCTTTTCAGAGAACCTGAGCTCTTCCTGTTCTCTATCATGGCAGATCAAGGTGAAAAGGAGAACCCCATGCAGAAACTTCACATCTGCAAGCTCTGCCTCAACATCTGTGTTGAGGAAAGTGGAGACAGACTAACCCGAGCAGCCAAGGCATTGGAGCAGCTCACAGGGCAGAGTCCTGTGTTTTCCAGAGCTAGATACAATCAGATCCTCTGGCATGCAGAGAAATGAAAAGATTGCTGTCCACTGCACAGTTCAAGGGTCCAAGGCAGAAGAAATCCTGGAGAAGGATCTAAAGGTGCAGAAGTATGAGTTAAGAAAAAATAACTTCTCAGATACTAGAAACTTTGGTTTTGGGATCCAGGAACACATCGATTTGGGTATCATATATGACCCAAGCATTGGTATCTACGGCCTGGACTTCTCTGTGGTTCTGGGTAGGCCAGGTTTCAGCATCACAGACAAGAAGCACAGGACAGGCTGCACTGGGGCCAAACACAGACTCAGCAAAGAGGAGATCATGCGTTGCTTCCAGCATAAGTATGATGGGATCATCGTTCCTGACAAATAAACCCGTTTCTATCCAAAAGGCCAATAAAAAGTTTTTGGTGAAAAAAAAGAGAACCAGAAAGCTCAGCCTTCCTTAGACTTTATTTGCTAGGCACAGAAAATCATGCGCAGCCTTGCCAACCTTCTAAGGAATCAGAGAAAGCCTCATCCCACTGACTCATGACATTTAGAAATAATCTGCCAATGTAGACCTGGTTTCCGGTTTGAGGCCTGAGTCCACTATCATGGTCTTGCATCTGCTGTATTGACTCAGAGTATGTAACCACAGTTCAGCCTCGACTTCCCTACTAGAACCTTCAGTTCCTTACCTGGGGGTGATGAGAGGATGGGCAAAGGGGAGTGCTCCCTAGGTTCTCATTCTCCATCTGTCCTCTGGGTCCTGTTGCAAGGGGGTAAACCCTGGGAATCCCATTGTCTTTGTCCTCCAGACTCCTGATGTTGCTCCCTAACACTGACCTGTTGATCATCCTCCCTAACAGGGATTAATTCTCATGGACAACTCCAAACTCCCACTTGAGGCAAGAGGCAAAATTGCTATAGATTAGTGCCTTTTGGAGATTTAATTACTAGTTTTTCCAGATATTTTCCTGAAGATGATAAAGAGTCAAAATAGCTGAGCAAGGTGGCTCATGCCTGCAATATCAGCACTTTGGGAGGCTGAGGTGGGAAGATCACTTGAGCCCAGGAAGTCAAGGCTGCAGTGAGGCATGATCACACCACTGCACTACAGCCTGGGCAATATAGCAGGACACTGTCTCAAAAACAAAAAACAAACAAACCAAAAAAAAAAAAAAAAAAGAGTGGCAGAGTGGCTAAATAGATTGTTTTGCTTTAATTCTCCTTCTTGACAAAGTTCTTCTTTGATGAATGAATGACTGAAGTTAAAAGTTCACAGGGAAGCAAAAGGAAAAACGAATGAAGTAATCTGGGTAATCAACTGCTGAATAATTTAGAAAAGATATTACATGCTGACAAAATAGGAAGTCTGAGCATATCACTTGTTTGCCCTTTGATGCAATTAAACTTGCGGTATAATGCCAAATCAAGTGTTGTAAGATTTGAGAATGATACATTTAATTCCATGTGCTTAAAACTTTTTTTTTTTTTTTCTTTTTGAGACGGAGTCTTGCTCTGTCCACCCAGGCTGGAATGCAGTGGCACAATCTCAGCTCACTGGAACCTCTGCCTCCCGGGTTCAAGCAATTCTCCTGCCTCAGTCTCCCAAATAGCTGAGATTACAGGGACGCGCCACCATGCCCGGCTAACTTTTGTATTTTTTCCTAGAGATGTGGTTTCACCATGTTGGCCAAGGTGGTCTCGAACTCCTGACCTTGTGATCTGCCCACCTCAGCCTCCCAAAGTGCTGGGATTACAGGCATGAGCCACCACGCCCAGCCAAAATTTTTAAAAATATGAATGGAAGAATAAAGTCACCCATTCAATTAGATTTATCAAAGACATTATTTCTTCGAACTGAATAACAAAAAAAATTAAACATTATTTTATCATAATTTGAAATTAAAATGGACATCTATGCCAGAATACTAAATAGTACATTTGTTTCAATGTCATTACACTTTTTTGAATATTATTTTTGCAGAGTAAAAGGATAAGGCAAAGTGTAGTTATTTCAACCGTTATGGTGCCCTCCTCTCAGAGCCATGGCTATACGGGAAGTTATTATTCTATTCTCCCTATTTTGTGTGTGTTTAAAAATTTACATAATAAAGGAAAAAGTTTTTAAATTTCTTGTGAGACACAGATGAGTCAGACCTCTTCACTTTAATTCTCAACAGATGCAGCCTTCCATCTCTCTCTAAAAGCATTCAGTTTCCTGGAACATTTAACATCACCTTCAAAGAATGCTAAGAGCTCTGAACTGCTCTTTCTGTGTCTTATCCCCTCATTCTCTCTAACACCCTGCGTCTTCTACTGACAGCCTGGGATGGCAAACAGACTCTACAATCATGGTGTCTGTGGTCTCAGTTCAACTTTTTACCAGTCTATAAGGCGAAATGGCTGCTTGCCACATCCAGCTGTAAGAAAAGGCAGGCCCTTCTCCATCGTTGTTTAGCCACTAGAGAAAAAAATGCAGAGATGGTGCTTGCAGGCTTAAAGGGGTTTCAGGGAAGTCTCTTTTATCAGCTGAGCTACACACTGATCTCACAAAAAGAGCCAGGTTTTACATCAACCTTTTCTTTTGATCTTCTGTGACCTAGAGACTCACATAACAATAGTGTGCTCTGGCCCCAGACACTCCAGATTGAATGAACCCTTTCTTTTCTCTTAGTTCCCACTTTGTCTTACTTTTCTTTTTTAACAGCTTTATTGAGATATAATTTATATATCATACAATGCACCCATTTAAAGTGACTAATCCAAAGGTTCCTAATATGTTCACAGAGTTGTGCAACCATCACCACAATCAAGTCACTGATTCCCTTCTACTTTGTAAGTATCTCCCTTTACATTATAAGAGATTCTCCCTTTGAATTATAAATCCCTGAGTGCACGACGCCCCCTCCCTGTGTCTATGCCTCCCCTGTAGCATCTAGCACCAGATGTCAATATCAGTCATTCTAGATGCTTGTAGTATTATCACTCCCCACTTTTGCCCTTGTTCTAACTCTCTATCCTATGTTCAAATTTATAGAAAAAAAGGCAAATGTAGGCAGAAGAAAAATAATGTAAATACCATCATCAAACTGCTAATCAAAAAACTTTCTTCTTCTAGCCATGTCCCAATTATTAAGGTTTTGTTCTAAAAATAAAAATAAAAAAACACTAAACAATTTTGGCTAATATCGTAAAATATGTGTTTCTGCAATAAGGCTGATATGACAGATATCACAAACCAAATATCTTATGCAGCTGTACCAAGTAAGAGCCCTACCAGAACTTGTTTCTGACTCTTGGATCCCTCAGTCCAGTCAAGGACATAAAAGAGATTGGAGACACTGGTAGGTTGAGAATATGGTGACAAGATCTCTTTGGAGAGGGCTCTCCTCTCCTCATCTCTAATACTTTAGAGGATGGGTTAAGGTATGCTGCCTTCTATCCCCAAACCTAGTTGGGGAGTCTCAGGGAATCCCTGCAACAGCTTGGAAATGTGCTCCCTGCTATTGGAGACATGAAAGACTGATGCCTGACTTGGCCTGATGAAGCTCAAGTGGTCTGGGGACTAGGAAGTCTGGAAGCTCA
This sequence comes from Gorilla gorilla gorilla, assembly GCF_029281585.2. NCBI lineage: Eukaryota > Metazoa > Chordata > Mammalia > Primates > Hominidae > Gorilla > Gorilla gorilla. The sequence goes on from NC_073228.2 coordinate 134,892,786, forward strand.
TTAACTGCTTGGACGGAGAAGCCAAGAGACCACTATGGCATCAGGACCGAGCCGAATGATGCTTTGTGTTTCACATCAGGTGTGTGTCAGGAGGGAGAGAGTGTCAGGGAGAGGTTATCCTCCTTCTCAGTCAACAGGACTACTTACAGGAAGGAAGAGCAGAAAGAGGCTGAGGTGTGTGGTGGATGCCCAGGAAGCAATCCATCTAAGTCCAGGGAGCTGCATAAGAGAAGCACCCAAGAGAGAAGCGTCGGCTTCATCATCTCCAGACCCACCCTGGAGCATCAGCTTTAACCATCCATATGTCCAGAGAAACCGAAGCTTCCTAGCCAAGCAGTGCCCTCCCCTACACCTCTGCTCTCTCCTACCCTTAACACTGGCAGTTCCAAAACGGCAGTTTGTGAGATAGGAAGGAGGTGAGATGAGAGAGAGCCAGGAACTCACCCTGTCCCTACAGCAGGGAGCAGCCTGGAGCAGGTACAATCTGGGAAACAGGAGAAGAGGCGACCAAGGTCAGATCTTTGTTATCCCATGGTCAGGACATTCTAATTACTGAATTGTGAGTGTGTTCATGTCCTAAAGTGACTATAGGATTGTCACATGAGACTGAGTAGAGAGACTGTAGGATTGGATGAGTCTCAAGATGGACAACCGGGACGTTGCAGGAAAGGCTAACCGGTGGTTTGGGGTTTCTCCCCCTAAATCTGGAAAAATGAACATGAACATCCTTCACCAGGAACAGCTCACCGCTCAGAAGAAAGGGGAAATTGGATCCAAAATGCAACAGAAAGGCAAGCAGAATGAGGTGGCCAGCCCACAGCCCCCATATCCCGGCGAAATCACAAATGCACACAACTCTTCCTGCGTTTCAAACAAGTTTGCCAACGACGGTAGCTTCTTGCAGCAGTTTCTGAAGTTGCAGATGGCACAGACGAGCACAGATGCCTCTCACCCCCAACGCCAGGGCGCCCAGTGCCCCTCCCGGCACGCCTACCTCCTGCGCCGGGAAGAGGTCCCTCCTCATCAGCAGGCGGACAGGCCTAGGGCTGGCCAACCCGCCAGGCCGGTGAAGAGCTACTCTACTCACACGCCAAGCAGCTGCCTGTGGCGCACCGCCCAAGCGTCTTCCAGTCCCACGACGAGGGTGAGGAGGAGGACTAGAAGCAGTGGCTGGAGATCAAAGTTTCACCCCCAGAGGGAGTCGAGACTCGGAAAGTGATAGAGAAATTGGCCCCTTTGTGGCAGAAGCAGGCCCCGAGTTAGAAAAAGTGATTACGGAGGACTACAAGGATAACCTGGCGTTTCCATTTTTGCACGGTAAGAATAGCAGGCAATTCCTCTACCACAGAAAGGAAGTGGCTGAGATAAGAAAGGAAGCGCAGAAGTCGCAGGCAGCCTCTCAGAAAGTTTCACCCCCAGAGGACGAAGAGGTCAAGAACCTTGCAGAAAAGTTGGCCGGGTTCATAGCGGGCGGGGATCCCGAGATGGAAACCATCGCCCTCCAGAAAAACCGCGAAAACCAGGCCTTCAGCTTTCTGTACGAGCCAGCCCAACAGCCAAGCGCCCAACTGCTACTGACAGAAGCTGCAGGAGTTCCAGAAAGCCAGGGCCGGCTCCACAGGCACCCGACCCGGGCCTGAAGCGCAGGTCTCCTCCTGAGGCCCGACAACCACCTGCCCCGCCTCGTCCTCGCCTGTGTCCCCCCCCGTCATCCCCGCTCCAGGCGCCCCCGGGGAGCCAGCCTCCGCAGCCACCGTCAAGAGGAAGCCGAAGAGCCGGTGGAGGCCTGAAGAGAACAAAGTAGAGCTCTCACCTGCTGAGCTGGTGCAGAGGGACGTGGATGCCTCTCCCTCACCTCTGTCAGTTCAGGACCTCAAGGGGCTCGGCTATGAGAACGGGAAGTCCGTGGGTCTAGCGGGCCTCACGGAGCTACCGTGCTCCCAGAAGCAGCAGCTGAAGGACCAGCAGGAGATGCATCAGATGTACGACATGATCATGCAGCACAAGTGGGCCATGCAGGATATGCAGCTGCTGTGGGAGAGGGCGGTGCAGCAGCACCAGCACGGCTACCACAGCGACGAGGAGGTGAGCAGCGAGCTGCGCACCTGGGAGCACCAGCTGCAGCGCATGGAGATGAACAAGACGAAGGAATGGGCCGAGCAGCTGACGAAGATGAGCCGAGGCAAGCACTTCATCGGAGACTTCCTACCTCCAGACAAGCTGGAGAAGTTTATGGAGACCTTCAAGGCCCTGAAGGAGGGTCGCGAGCCTGACTACTCGGAGTACAAGGAGTTCAAGCTCACCGAGGAGAACGTGCTGATGAAGATGGGCTGGAAAGAGGGTGAGGGCCTCAGCGAGCCAGGGCATCAAGAACCCGGTCAACAAGGGCACCACCGCAGTGGCTGGTGCCGGCTTCGGCATTGACCCGCCAGCCGCTGTCTCCAAGGAAGACGGCGAGAACTAGGCCTTCCTCAAGAGGATGATGCCGGCCTACCGCTTCCGGCCCAACCCCCCCGGAACAACCCCAGACGGTCTTACTACTGAGTGTTCTGGAAACACGTACTTTCTGAATGACCAACCGTCCCTGGACTGTGGCATGTTCCGACCTGTATTTCTGCCCACTCCTCCCGTTGTCACGAGTGCCGTGCTGTGTAATAAAGTCCCAGTGCTCATCCAAAAAAAAAAATAAAGAAAGAATGAGTAGAGAAATCATGGGACTTCTAGAGTTTTCCTCCAGGGAGAGGAAATTATCATCACCAAATGAAGTTTAAACACACAGTGGTAAGATTATTTTTATTTAAGCTGTGTGGTTATCACCACACTTGTTCAGCATACCAGTTGTATAGATATTGTAAGAATGATTACATGTTTTCAGTCTTCTTAATGATAAATATCACTGTGTTGGACATTTATTATGTACAAGGCAGTATGGTAAACACATATTGTACCAATCAACATCCCAGAAAAAAAAAAAAAACAAGGAGACATGGTTAAATTGGGATTTTCTTAGGAAAGTTTAATAAAGGGATTATTTGCAAAGATGTGGCAGGTTGTAGAGATGATGCTCTGCCCTGGAGCTAGTAATGGCAGGGCTGTTACCTGTCCTTAAGCCTGAAGGGAAGAGGGTAGGGAGTAGTTTTCCAGAACACAGAAGGAGAGTCTCCTAGAAAGCTTCTGGGGAGGAATAGTGACAGCATAAGGCAATGCTGCAGGGCAAGCATTCAGAATAAATCCCCAGCCTCACTCTCAGCCCTCCCTCTGATCTTCTGTCTGGGCACCCTATTGTCTAAACCAAAAAAAAAGCAAAGGACAAGGGAGCCTCTAGTGGTCCATGCAGGTCAGCCTCCTTGGGAGGGAGACCAAGGAGTAGCAGGACAGTGGATCTGAAGGAAAAAATGACGATATCTAGTATAAATACATATCTCATTTAATTTGCACAAGAACACTCATTATTCACATTCTGCAGATGAGGAAATTGAGGTCTAGAGACTAAGTAACTAGTTCAAGGTCAGATAGTTAAGGAGTCAAATTAGCATCTAGCTCTCTCCAGAGCCTATGTTCAAAATCATTGGTGTACTATCAATGTCTTATCCTCTAAACATAGAGTCTTTACAAATATTACTATTTTAACTGTCAGTTAAATCATGTTTGCACTGATGTGGTGACCAAGGAAATATTGGCCACAGAACAGAATAGCTAGCAAGTCTTTGGAACAACATAGTTGTTTAGCTGGGCTTTTTTTTTTTTTTTTTAATTTTTAACCAAAGTGCTCAAATCTGGGAAAAATCTCACAGATGAACTGGAAAGGGAGAGTGATCATTAGAACCTAATTTAGGAATAAATCCTTGGAATTTTTCAATCTTTCTTTGGTAAATGTTTCTTATAACATGTGCTCCCCCATCTGACAAAGCCTACAGATGTAGATTGAGCATTATTTTTCTTTAGAAAGAAAGCACTTTAAACTTCCAGGTGCTGGAATTAGCTATGCTGGATATCACATCAAACCAGATGGCAGCAAAGGTGGCATGATCAGCACAAATGTAAAACATGCAGTTTAATTCTTACAAAAAAAAATCCTTCCTGCCAGGTGATTCAAAACCAGCCATGACATGAAACTTTTTTTTTTTTTGAGAAGACAGAGTTCCTTTAATCAGGGAATCAATATCCATAATTTTCATTCAAAATGGTATTATGTAAAGCAGGTTTTAATTCAAAAACTCTCCTGTATACTTATTTATATGTACATGTTTTTATACTAAGTAAAATTTTTCCTCATATTTTTATAATGCTACACACACAAACTACATGTGCTGTACATTTAAATTTTTACATACATAAATTTATTATAACAAAAAGTAAAAGTGATGAATATTGTTTAAAACAACTAATACACTTTTTAATTTGGGGGGTTACATAGAGTCTCAAATATTTAATTGTGATTTTAAAAGATCTAGTAAAGACTTCTAAAGCTAAAACACAATTTGAATTTTAAAAAGAATGATTATTCTTACACAATTATAAATATTTGCAGTAAATATTTTCATCACAATGCTGTTTTGACCCCATTTTTCAAGGATTAGAATATATTCCTTTGATCAAGTGAAGAAAACTGAATCATTATAAATGACTAGCTGAAAGTAAATCCTGTTCTTGTGTTTCTTTAGCAGATTAAAGATTTGTCCTAGGGAAGATGGCTGGCTTCAGTTCCAAACATAAAAGTCAGGTGTGTGCACACCAACGCATATGTACTTATACTGTAGCTCCACAGCCCTGAAATGTTATTGCCAGATGTTTTTGTATGCATTTTCAGTGATACACTGATTTCCTTAAAAGAATAATTTGGTATCATCCAGGTGTGCCAATAAGATTAAGACACTGCTGTTCTAGAAGGAGGCCAACAGTATTTCTTTAATGTAGCTCTTACATGGAAGCAAACATTAGGCATGCAAAAGAACAATCTCTACCTCCTCCCCACTTTATCACACCTAGGTGTCCTAGTTCTGGAAGTCAGAAGTCTGAAATGGATCTATGAGGCTAAAACCCAAATGTCAGCAGAGCTGTGTTTCTTCTTGTTATTTTAGGGGAGTAAATCTATTTCAATGTTTTTTCCAGTTTTTCTGCATTCCTTGGCTCAAGGCCTCTTCCTTGAGCCCCTCTGCCTTCTTTTTCTGTTGTCACATCACCTTCTCTGTCTGTGATACTTCCACTTCCCTCTTACAAAGACTCTTGTGATTACATTGGGTTTGGCTCATCCAGATAATCCAGAATAACCTCCTTATCTCAAGAGTTTCAACTTAATCACACCTGCAAAGTCTTCTCTTGCCACCTAAGGAAATATATTCGCAGGCTTGAGGGATTAAGATGTGGACATCTTTGGTGGGCCATTATTGTGTCTACCACGGGGTTAATTTTAAAAGTATTTGGGAGGATTCGTTAATTTAGGAAGATGGTGTGGGATGAGTGAGGGAGACAGTAAATTCTCCCAGGTATATAATTTACTTAATTTTAAGAATAGTGGTGGTCATCCACTAAGGTGAAGCATATTAGAAAAAAAATCATTCAGGTGTGAAGATTATAATGTTGGGGCATGTAAACTGTATGTGACAACTACAAAACATTTAAGATTACATATGTGGCTTCTGTTTTGTGGCTCATATTAGATTTCTACTAGTCAGAGCTACTATAAAAAGTCCTATTTCAAATACACTTGGCCTGTGAAAATTCAAAGCCTCTTCATGATCTCTTCGAATTCCCAAATATTACATAATCATGGGACTTTCTCCAAATATCTGCTCTATACACAACATAAAATTTGTGCTCTATATTAGCCCGAATCTCTCTATTTTGCTCTATATTAGCACAACATAAAATTCAGAACCTTTATCCATTATTTAAAGAAAAAGATATGTATGTGTAGAAACATTATTGACGATATCTGAGTCATAGAATCACACCATAAGATCTGCCTTCTCTTTTGCTACCCATTTTTCTCCCTTAATTCTTTGTTCATTCTTTCTTCTTTCTTTTCAGAAACAAAACAATTTCTCTCTTTTTCTCCTGCTTAGTAGTTCAGTAAGCATCTTATTTTGTTGGAGCATGCTTTTGAGATTTGTGTCTCTTCCTGCAATCAGGCAGTTTTCTCCTAAGATAAGGTCTAGTGAATAAAATTTTCTTCATCTTTTACACTTGCAATCAAAGATGAAAGTCACTAGAGTGATTTTTTAGTGTACTCACAGCTCTGATTTTAGTGAGAGGCGTAGAGTCACATCTATTTACTCCTCTCTGCTATTACAAAATGTGGTAACCCCTAGTGGGACTTTGGGGAGCACTGTGTAAAAACCATTGTTCTGTTCTCCTGGCTCCAGAGACACCCTACTATCCTAATTTTTCATTTCTGACAAGTCCTCCTCAGTGAAGGTTGAAGGCTTCTCAACTTCCAAATATCTCTAAAATGCTGGCTTCCTGTTGCTCTCCTCAATCTTCCTTGTGTTTTCATCCAACAGTGTTTCAACTCTGCTCCCTGAAGGCTACATTCATTCAACAGTGTTTCAACTCTGCTCCCTAAAGTCTACCTCCATTCAAATGTAAACCTCCAACACAATTCCCATAAAGGCTTAAGGTTCAAATAGCAAAACACTTGCTAGGTATCTCCTGTTGGCTTGAGCTTCCACAGGCACCTCAACTTCTTAATAAAGACAATTTCAGAAGAGCATCTCAGTTTTGAACCTGGCATGCCAATCCTGGGGTCTGACTTAAGTGCTGAAATTGCCTTATCTGGTTTAGATGCAGCGTTGCTGAATTGATTAGAGTCTGGGAAATCCCGCGAAGTCCCACTGCAAGCTGGAGACCCAGGAAAGCCAGCAGTGTAGTTCAAAGGCCTGAGAACGAGAGCTAATACTGTACATTCTAGTCTGAGTCTGGAGGAGCACTGAAGCAGAAGATTTATGTCTCAACTCCAGCAGTCAGGCAGAGATTGGATACTAAACTTATACTGAATTATAATGTAGTGTATTTATATCTATTTTTTAATTCCTCCAGGCATCAATTAACTTGTGTCCTGGAGAAAAATTACAGTGAAAACCACAGGGTACCCTTCAGTAACACATAAAAAAAATTTAATGGGTTTAAAATGGTACAAATAACCTAGATTTCAAGATCTAGAGAAAACAAGTAATTGGCATACATGTGGTTCCTTGCAAGCAAAAATTGAGACAATTAAGAAAAATAACTGAATATGAAAAAATTAAGTTCTACACAGCTACAATCTAATTTCCAACAGTATATCAAAGGAACAATTAAGACATGCTTCTTATTTTTAGAAATGTTTTAAAGGGTAAGCTCATCTGGGGCTCATAAGAACATTTTCTTAATTTTTAATGAAACAAATACAAATATCTAAACACTGAAGAACATTGTGCCAAAGGCTTGAGTTTGCAGTATTACTAAAAATTTGTGCATGCCCTTCTAAGCAACAAGAAAAGACATTGCACATTATTACAGAGTGCCTGTCTTCCAATCTGCTTAAAAGGCTTCTCAGACCTTACAAAGTGTTGGCTTTTAAGTGCATAAAACTTGGAGGGGGGCTTGAAATCACAGACAGATAAGAATAAGTTTCCTAAAGATGGATTTAACCATGTCTCCTATTTCATAAATTTGACGAGTCAGAGATTCACCTGGCCAGTGGCCAGCTGTTCCAGCCATCCACGATGAGGCTCCAGGCATGCAAGGGAAGAAGCCATCTTGAATGTCCAGCCCAGTTGAACTTCAGATGACTCCAGCGCCACTACCTGCCTGCAACTGCATGAAAGAAAGTGAAAATTGCTGAGATAAGCACAATCAGTGTACAGAACTGTGAAACAATAATTAAATGTTTTGATTCACCACACTTTTTGCTAGTTTGTTACATAGCAGTAGATAACTGAAACACTGTATATAGCCTATCTTTGGAAGAGTATATACAACTTTCAATCCCATCTAATTATTCTTTACCAACAACCATGAAAGATACAGTTTGAGGGAACATATTTGGAAAGATTTAAATAAGGCATGACATTTCTCCATTCAACATTTAAAGAATTTGAAAGATAGCCTACTGACAAGTTATCAGTTGGCCCAACAGGACACCCAAATGAATTAGATGGGCAAAAAGTCAACATGTACATTCCTCTTAATATTTATGATAATAAGGTAATTGAAGATGCTTCCTTCGACAAAATCATAAGGAACCATCAGATCTCCAACTGGAAATATTGATGGGTAATTGGAGTTTGGCTCCATCAAACCTAGTACAAAAAGCAAACAAGATCTGCTGATAAAATTCACCTCTCCAAAATAGAAGCTGTTTTTTAATATAAAAAGAGATCCAGTTAATTATCTCATCTTCTAGCCAAGGAGTTTACAGGGAAACCACTGGGCTGATGGTCTGATTTTCGTCTTGTTGTATTTGCTGGTGAAAAGAGTTCATTAAGTGGATGGGAATTTTGAGTTACCTCAACAACTATCATTGCTCAGCAAAAAAAATGAATTAGAATATTACCTAACATCAGTTCTAAAGAAGCCACTCTGTAAAACCATAGGATCTTACTTCTGTTACTGTTTCTTTTGTGGCTTAGTTCTGGTGTTTGGGGAGTAGGAAGGATAACTCTTAAAGATCCCCCCAAGAATGGTGTTACGTGTTTAAGGAGCTGTGAACTTTCAGTGCCACACAGAAAACTGAAGAAGTACCCAATTATTTTTAAAATTGGAGGGTTGTCAGTGGGATTACTACTATTAGTGCTCAACATCACTAATTTCTGTTGTCTCCTCAAGGACTCAGTTTTAGAAAGGCATGCAAAAATAACTAATTTGGATTCCTTGACCATAGTAGGGGTTCTCTATGCATGAAATCCTTAATTTGTAGAATTATAGGGATGTTTGGGGTCTGTTATATTTAGTAGGCTATTATTTGCCTTGTAGGCTAGCATGGATTTTTTAGTAACAAACTAACATTTTCAAATAATGTGAGATTTAACTGAGGAAAGTGAGTGTATTCCAACTAACTTGAATGTTACACTGGTTTCATCACACTGAAGTATTTCATTACATACTGACCTATCAGAAGTAACAGTATGCAGAGAATTTACAAAATTTATACCATTAAATTTAAGACATTTCTGTTTTACTTTCAACCAAGAGCCCTAAGGACTAAAGCATCATCTGATATTAATTTTCTATTGGTTTCAGAATCTGCCACAGAAATGATAGGTTAAAACACTGGGAAAACATCATAGGCCAGCACAGTTAGGCTCACTATCAAGGCTCTACTTCATTTATTTGAGATAAACATGACAATGTATTTTTCCTCTGTCTTTTCTATGCAAAAGGAAATCAATTTTCTTTACAAAATTGGGAATGTGCTGTACCAAAATAAGACGTAAGTATATATGGAAATTTAGTATGTAACACCAAGATGGCATTTCAAACTAATGGAGGAAATGGACAGTTATTTTCTTTTTCTTTTTTCTTTTTAATGTTTCTAATTGACAAAAATGTATGTATTTATGATATACATAATGTTTTGATATATGTATACATTGTAGAATGGTCAAATCAAGCTAATTAAATTAGATTTGTTCTTTAAATGGTTGTTTCAAACAGCTAGCTGTTAAGAAAAAAAAGCAAAGCTAGACCTACCACTCAATAAATTCTAGACAAATTAAATATTTAAATATTAAATTATGAAATTTAAAAAGACTCAAGGAAAATATGGAAGACTTTTTTTTTATTTAATTTTTCATAGGGGAGGAAGATGGCTGAACAGAAGCTCCCACCAATTGTCCTCCCCACAGGAACACCAAATTGAACAACTATCCACACAAAAAAAAGCATCTTCATGAGAAGCAAAATCAGGTGAGCAATCACAGTATCTGGTTCTAACTTCATATTACTGAAAGAGGCATTGACGAGGGTAGGAAAGACAGTCTTGAATCACCAGTGCCACCCCTCTCCCATCCCTCAGGAGTTGCCTCCTTGTACAAGAGAGAATCTGTGTGCTTGGGGGAGAGAGAGTGCAGTGATTGTGTGACTTTGCATTGGAACTCAGCCCTGCCCTATCACTGTGGAAAGCAACACTGTGCAGAACTCAGTTGGCACTCACAGAGGGAACATTTAGACCAGCCCATGCCAGAGGGGAATTACCCATCCCAGAGGTTGAAACCTGTGTTCCGTTCCTGGGCAAGTGCTAATGTTATGCTGGGCTTGCAGCCGTTAAACTTAGGGGCACGTGACCTAGTGAGCCACCAGCCAGACTAGCCAAGGAAGTACTTGCACCACCTCTCCCCCAACCCTAGCCAGCACACCTCACAGCTCCAGGAGGAGATCCTTCCTTGCACTTGAGAACAGGAGAGGGAAGAGTAAAGAGGACTTTATCTTGCAACTTGGGTACCTGTGCAGCCTCAGTAGGATAGGGCACCAGGCAGAGTCCCAAGGCCCCCATCCTAGGCCCTAGCTCCCAGACATTTCTAGACATATCCTGGGCCAGAAGGGAATCCACTGCCTTGAAGGGAAGGATCTAGTCTTTGCAGGTTTCATTTCCTGCTGACTACAGAGCCCTTGGTCAAAGCAAATGCAACAAAACCGAAAATAAATAAATGGAACCTAATTAAACTAAAAAGTTTCACACAGCAAAAGAAATAATCAGCAGAGTCAACAGACAACCCACAGAGTGGGAGAAAATATTCACAAACTATGCATCTGACAAAGGACTAATATCCAGAATCTACACAGAACTCAAACAAATCAGCAAGAAATAAACAAATAATCTCATCAAAAAGTGGGCAAAGGACATAAATAGACAATTCTCGAAATAAAATACACCAACAGCCAACAAACATATGGGAAAAAATGCTCAACATCACTAATTATAAGGGAAATGCAAATTAAAACCACAATGCAGTATCACCATATTCTTGCAAGAATGGTCATAATTTAAAAATCACGAAATAATAGATGTTGGTGTGGATGTGGTAAAAAGGAAACACTTTTACACTGCTAGTGGGAATGTAAACTAGTACAACCACTATGGAAACTATGGTGATAAAGAACTAAAAATAGAGCTACCAATCATCCAGCAATCCCACTACTGAGTACCCAGAGGAAAAATGATTACATGAAAAAGACACTGCACTTACCTGTTTATAGCAGCACAATTCACACTTATAAAAATATGGAACCAACCTAAATGCCCATCAACCAACAAGTGGATAAAGAAAATGTGGTACATATACACCTTGGGATACTACTCAGCCATAAAACTGAATGAAATAATAATAGCCTTTGTAGCAACCTGGATGGAGCTGGAGGCCATTTTCTAACTGAAGTAACTCAGGAATGGAAAACCAAATATCATATGTTCTAACTTATAAGTGGAAGCTAAGCTATGAGAATGCAAAGGCATAAGAATGATATAATGGACTTTAGGGACTCGGGGAGAAGGGTTGGGGTTGGTGAGGCATAAAAAACTACATATTGGCTACAGTGTACACTGTTTGGATGACAGGTACACCAAAATCTCAGAAATCACCACTAAAGAACTTATCCTAAGATAAGATACTATAACTAAAAACCACCTATATGCCCAAAACTTGAAAGTTTTAAAAAAGAGCCCTTGGTCACTGAATAATCAGCAATGGTAGGCAGTAGTCATCATGGGCTGGAGTAAGACTCAAAGATGTGCTGGCTTCAGGTGTGACCCAGCACATTCCCAGCTGCGGTGGCTCGGGGAGAGACTCTTTTTGCTTTAGGAAAGAAACAGTAAGAGTGAAGGAAACTTTGTCTTGAGCTTAGGTACCAGCTTGGCCACAGTGAGGTAGAACAACAAGCAGCCTCTTGGGGCTCCCAATTCTAAGCTGTGACTCTTGGACAAGATTTCTGGACCTGCCCTGGGACAGAGGGGAGCACACTCCCCTTGAAGGGAGAGACACAGGCCTGGCAGCATTGACCACAAGCTGACAGAAGAACCCTTGAGCCTTGAGTGAACCATCAGCAATAGCCAGGGAGTACTCACCACAGGACTGGGTTGGTGATGGCCATGGAGAGAGATTCCTCTGGTTATGGAAAGGGGAGGGAAGAGTGAGAAGAACTTTGTCTTGCAGTATGGGTGCCAGCACAGCTTCAGTAGAAGAGAGTACCAGGTAGATTCCTAAGGTTTCCAACTCCAGGCCCTTCTCACAGATGTCATCACTGGACCTGCCCAGAGATAGGGGGAGCTTGCTGTCCTGAATGGAAGCATGCAAGCCTGGCTAGATTTGCCACCTACTGGTTGTAGAGTCTTAGGGCTTTTAGCAAACATAGGCAGTAGCCAGGCAGTGGATACCATGGGCACTGGGCAAGACCCACTGCTTTGCTGGTTTCACATCTGACCCAGTTCAGTCCCAATTGTGGTGGCTACAGTTGTGCTTGTGTCACCCCTCCTCCAGCTCCAGACAGCTTAGCACAGGAAAGAGATTCTGTTTGTTTAGGAGAAAGTAAGGGAAGAGAAGAGTCTCTGCCTGGTAAATCAGAGAATTCATCCAGATCTTATCCAAGACCACCAAGGCTCTTCCTCTAAAAGTCTGCAAGAGCTACAGTATTACTGGACTTGGGGTGCCCCCTAATGCAGATATGGCTGTAGGGACCAAAAACTTAGATCATAACACCCAAATCCCTTCAAATACCTGGAAAGCCTTCCAAAGAATGACAGGTACAAACAAGGCCAGACTGTGAAGACTACAATAAATACCTAATTTTCAATTCCCAGAAACTGGTGAATATTCACAAGCATGAAGGCCATCCAGGAAAACAGGACCTCACCAAACATAAGTCACTGGGGATCAATCATGGAAAGACAGAGATATGTGCCTTTCAGACAAAGAACTCAAAATAGCTGTTTTGAGAAACCTCAGTGAAATTCAAGATAACACAAAGAAGAAATTCACAATCCTATCAGATAAATTTAACAAAGAGATTGGAATACATTAAAATAATCAAGCAGAAATTTCATCATTGAAAAGTGCAATTGACATACTGAAGAATGCATCAGAGTCTCTTAACAACAGAATTGATCAAGCAGAACTAGTGAGCTTGAAGACAGGCTATTTGAAAATGCAGTCAGAGAAGACAAAAGAAAAAAGAATAAAAAACAATGAAGCACACCTATAAGATCTGGCAAATAGCCTTAAAAAGGGCAAAGATAAGAGTTATTGGCCTTAAAAAGAAGGTAGAGAAAGAGATAGGGGTAGAAAGCTGATTCAAAGGGTTAACAACAAGACTTCCCAAACCTAGAGAAAGATATTAATATTCAAGTACAAGGAGGTTATAGAATACCAAGCAGAGTCAACCTAAATAAGACTACCTCAAGGCATCATATAATCAAACTCTCAAAAGTCAAGGATAAAGAAGGATGCTAAAAGCAGCAAGAGAAAAGAAACAACAAACAATGGAGCCCCAATACATCTGGCAGCCGACCTTTCGGTGGAACCTTTACAGGCCAAGAGAATGTGAGTGGAATGACATATTTAAAGTGCTGAAGGAAAACACTTTTATCCTAGAATAGTATATCCAGTGAAAATCTCCTTCCTTCAAACATGAAGGAGAAATAAAGACTTTCCCTGACAAACAAAAGCTTAAGGATTTAATCATCAGACCTGTCCCACAAGAAATCTTAAAGGGGGGCCGGGCGTGGTGGCAGGTGCTTGTAGTCCCAGCTACTCAGGAGCCTGAGGCAGGAGAATGGCATGAACTCGGGAGGCGGAGCTTGCAGTGAGCCCAGATCGCGCCACTGCACTCCAGCCTGGGCGACGGAGCGAGACTCTGTCTCAAAAAAAAAAAAAAAAAAGAAAAGAAATCTTAAAGGGAGTTCTTCAATCTGAAAGAAAAGGACGTTAATGGCAATAGGAAATCATCAAAAGATAGAAAAGTCACTGGTAATATTAAGTACACAGAAAAACACTAATGTTATAACACTAATTGCAGTGTATAAACTACTAATATCTTGGATAGAAAGACTAAAAGATAAACTGATCAAAATAATAACTACAACAGCTTCAACTTTTCAATACATGGACAGTATAATAAGATATGAATAGAAATAATAAAAAGTTAAAAAGCTGCGGGACAAAGTTGAAGTGTAGAGTTTTTACTTATTAGTTTTCTCCTTACTTGTTTGCAGGTTTGCTTGTTTGTTTTTGCAGTTTTCAGTTGTTATCAGTTTAAAATAATGAGTTGCAGATTATTATTTGCCAGCCACAGAGTAACCTCAAATAGAAACATACAACAAATATACAAAAAAGGGCAAGAAATTAAAATATGCCACCTGAGAAAAATCACCTTCACTGAAAGGAAGACAGGAAGGGAAGAAGGAAGAGAAGACCACAAAACAACCAGAAAACAAATTTTAAAAGGCAAGTATACATCCTTACTTATCAATAATAAGATTGAATATAACTAAACTAAACTCTCCAATAAAAAGACATAGAGTGGGCACCGGTGGGAGGTAGCCGCGGGGCTCGGAGTGCGGCAGGCGGGCGGACCGGCGGAGGCACTATCGCACCGGCGGCGACGGAGGGCTCAGGGGTAGTCGGTTGGGTGGGGGCCCGCTGAACCGACAAGCGGCATTTCAGCTCCTTTCTTCCGCCAGTCGGAACCCCAGAGCAGGGACCCGCCCAGCCGGTGTCACCATGACCAAGGCGGTAGCAAGGGGGGGAACCTCCGCGACAAGCTGGACTGCAACGAACTGGACCTGTGTCTCAGCGACCTGAATGAAGTCCCAGTGAAGGAGCTGGCTGCCCTTCCAGAGGCCACCATCCTGTGGAGTCCTGCCCAACTTATGTGGCTTCCATAAAATGGCAACAGTTCAGGCTCCTTGCCTCAATTTTAGAGTATTAACTCCCTAATTGCTAGTAAGCAAGGAGGTGGATCTCTGCAAACCTACACTGTCTATGACTGCTGTAGTTGTACTTGGTGTGACTAAATACCTCAAAGGCAACCTGTTTTTGCGGGTTTTGAAGTGTCAGCTTCATAAGACACTGAGGTTTAGAATTGTTTGATTCTAGACCATAACTGAAGGGAATAAATGGAAACAGAGGAAATGAAGGGAAACAAGTAGCTTCACGGACCTGAAAAGTGGTGTATCACCCAATGACTAGCACAAACAAGGATCGCACTATCCATTCTCTTGTCTGCTAGATTAAGCATTGTCTTGCCTCCTTTGCTTCATCTTTTCACAACAGCTGATGGAGGGATCAGAAATGACTGTGTCATGGTGCTCATTCACTGAAAACTCCCAGTTGCAAGCTCCTTGCCTCCCCCGGAGGGAGCAAGAACCTGTCATAGTTCAGAGACAGAGAGGGCAGGGTCCAGCCTTTTAGCCCTAGTGACCTGTTTGGATGGGACTGACACTCATGACTGTCCTGATATTGGAAGAAAGGACTTTGTTAATCTTCTCCCCTATAGCTCTGCTGTGTATGTCTACACCTTACTCAGAATCACTACACATTCCTTTAGTCTTCCTCCAAGCTCCAGAGCCACTGGTACAAATGCTTTATTGAAACTAAATACATAATACATATAATGAGATTAAGACAATATAGAAGTCCTCATAGTCGTCATATCCCATTACTTGGCCAGTTGAGGCAGCTCAGTGGCTGAGCCCAGTCAAGCCAACCCACAGCTTCATTCACAACTTCAAGATTTGATGCTAATTCTTTTGGATTCCTACAGTTATTAAATATATGTCTGAGAAAAAAAAGACATAGAGTGGCTGAAGAGATGTTTTTAAGACCCACCAATCTATTGCCCACAGGAAAAACACTTCACCTACAAAGACACAGATAGACTGAAAATTAAGAGGTGGAAAAAGATATTTCATGCAAATGGAAACCAAAAAAGAGGAGGAGTATCTACACTTACTTTAGACAAAAATAAATCTCAAAACAAATCTATAAAAGAGACAAAGAAGGTCATACTATAATGACAAAGGGGTCAATCAGCAAGAACATATAACAATTATAAATATATATGCACCTAACATTAGAGCACCCAGATATATAAAGAAAATATTACTGGAGCTAAAAATAGAGGAAGAACCCAATACAATAATTAGCTGCAGACTTTCAGCATTGGGCAGATCATCCAGACAGAAAATCGACAAACAAACTTCAGACTTAATCTGCACTACAGACCAAATGGAGTTAATAGATATTTACAGAATATTTTATCCAATGACTGCAGAATACAAATTGTACTCCTCAGCACATGAATCACCCTCAAGAATAAACTCTGTATTAGGCCACAAAACAACTCTTTAAAAAAATTTTAAAAAATAATAATATCGAGTATCTTCCCTGACCACAATGGAATAAAACTAAAAATCAATAACAAGAGGAATTTTGGAAACTATACAAACACATGGAAATTAAACAATATGCCCCTGAATGACCAGTGGGTCAATTAAGAAGTTGGGGGAAATTTAAGAATTTCTTAAATCATATAATAATGGAAACACAACATACCAAAATCTACGAGATACAGCACAAGCAGTGCTAAGAGGAAAGTTTACAGCTATAAACATCCACATCCAAAGAGTAAAAAAAAAAAAAAAATTCAAATAAGCAACCTAATGATGCATCTTAAAGAACTAGAAAAGCAAGAGCAAACCAAACTCAAAGTTAGTAGAAGAAAAGAAAAAATAAATATCAGAGCAGAAATAAATTGATATAAAAAAATACAAAAGGTCAACGAAAGGAGTTGGCTTTTTGAAAAGATAAACAAAATTGACAAACCTTTAGCCAGACAAACTAAGAAAAAAAAAAGACCCAAATAAAGAAAATCAGGGATTAAAAAAGGAGACATTATAACCAATATGCAGAAATCCAGAAGATCATTAGAGGCTACTATGAATAACTATATGCCAATAAATTGGAAAACCTCAGCAAAAATGATGAATTTCTAGACACATGCAATCTACCAAAATTGAACCATGAAGAAATCCAAAACAAGAACATACCAATAACAAACGACAAGATCAAAGCTATATTAAAAACCTCCCAACAAAGAAAAGCCCAGGTCCCAATTGCATTGCTACTGAGTTTTATCAAACATTTAAAGAAGAACTAATATCAATCC